>NC_136263.1:15139506-15167437 GCF_964187855.1 Myxine glutinosa
TTGAGAGCGTATTCATTTATTTCACGTTGGCAAACTATGTTGGCGCTATGTTGGCGTTAAACTATGTTTTAAAACTAATTAAAACTAATTTGCGATTCATCGTAACTGCGATATGCGACCTTCCGGACAGTCAAATGAGGACGTCACTTCCGGACTTACGGATAGTCATAGTGACGACGTACTGATGCTGAACGTGGCGAGCAGACGCTGTAAGGTACGATCGATTGTAGTACACGTTTATAATAACTCTGCCGATACAGGCCCGATTAACTGCAGCGCCATCCGAGCTGCGGCGTCGGGACAATACATTTATTGTACGGTCACATCACGCACTTACGGGCACGCCCATGGGCCCATGGGCACGCCCATGCATGCATGGGCGAAGACATTTTTTTTTTTTTTTTGGCAAGGAACGGGCACCCACGTACGGGCACGTCCTAGTCTATCTATAATTCCAGTAATCTCTGTGTGTCTGTGTGTGTGTGTGTGTGTGTGTGTGTGTTTGTCTGTGACCGCTGTTTCTCGACAACCACGGGTCCGATCTAATTGAAACTTGCCAGATATATTGCTGGGGACCTGAGGATGTGCCTTTTCAAGGTTTCATATTAATCGGAGAAGTAGTTACCGAGCTATGTCCAAAAAACGATTCAACCAATCAGAGAGCAGCGAGCTATCACGTGTGCCGAACGTGGCGAACAGACTCTGCCTCGGACGGCACATTTGAGAGCGTATTCATTTATTTCACGTTGGCAAACTATGTTGGCGCTATGTTGGCGTTAAACTATGTTTTAAAACTAATTAAAACTAATTTGCGATTCATCGTAACTGCGATATGTGACCTTCCGGACAGTCAAATGAGGACGTCACTTCCGGACTTACGGATAGTCATAGTGACGACGTACTGATGCTGAACGTGGCGAGCAGACGCTGCCTCGGACGGCACATTTGAGAGCGTATTCATTTATTTGACGTTGCAATCTGTGTTGATTGTTGTAAGGTACGATCGATTGTAGTACACGTTTATAATAACTCTGCCGATACAGGCCCGATTAACTGCAGCGCCATCCGAGCTGCGGCGTCAGGACGATACATTCATTGTACGGTCACATCACGCACTTACGGGCACGCCCATGGGCCCATGGGCACGCCCATGCATGCATGGGCGAAGACATTTTTTTTTTTTTTTTTGGCAAGGAACGGGCACCCACGTATGGGCACGTCCTAGTTTATCTATAATTCCAGTAATCTCTGTGTGTATGTGTGTGTGTCTGTGTGTGTGTGTGTTTGTCTGTGACCGCTGTTTCTCGACAACCACGGGTCCGATCTAATTGAAACTTGCCAGGTATATTGCTGGGTACCCGAGGATGTGCCTTTTCAAGGTTTGAAATTAATCGGACAAGTGGTTCCCAAGGTATGGTCACCGTACTCGCAAGCCGTTCGCTTTGGCTTTGCGAATGGACCAAACCATTTCATGTAAATACAGGGGGGGGATAGTCACCGTACTCGCAAGCCGTTCGCTTTGGCTTTGCGAATGGACCAAACCATTTCATGTAAATAGAGGGGGGGGATATAATTTTAGATATATATATAGTACGGGCACGCCCTAGTATATATAAACACACATGTATACACAATGTCTTCAGAAAGTATTCACACCACTTGACTTTGTCACTTTTTGTTGTGTTACAGCCGAAATTTAAACTGGATTAAATGGAGATTTTTGTCACCAATCTACAAAAAATAACTCAAAATAATAATCCACAAAGTGAAAACATGTTTTTAGAAATCTTAACAAATTTATTTAAAATGAAATACAGAAATATCTAATTTACATAAGTATTCAACCCCATGAGTCAATACTTCATAGAAGCGCCTTTGGCAGCGATTACAGCTTCGAGTCTTCTTGGGTAAGACTGTATCAGTTTTGCACATCTGGATTTGGGGAGTTTCTCCTATTCTTCCCTGCAGCTTTGCTCAAGGTCTGTCAAGTTGGATGAGGAGCGTCAGAGAACAGCAATCTTCAAGACTTTCTACAGATTATCAATGAAATTCAAGTCGAAGCTTTGGCAGGGCCATTCAAGGAATTTGATGTTCTTGTTCTGAAGCCATTCCAGTGTTGTTTTGTCTGTATGCGTGGGGTCATTGTCCTGTTTGAACATAAATATTCACTGCATAGTGCAGGCAAAGGACCTTTGCACTCTGAAGCAGGTTTTCATTAAGGATATCTCTTTTTAAAATGCACTAGTTTTGCAAATTTATTAAAAAGAAAAAACTAAAATATCACATTGACATAAGTATTCAGACCCTTAACTCAGTACTTATTTGAAGCACCTTTGACAGCGATTACAGCTTCGAGTCTTCTTGGGTATGACGTGAGAAGCTTTTCACACCTGGATTTGGGGATTTTCTGCCATTCTTCTCTGCAGATCCTCTCAAGCTCTGTCAGGTTGGATGGGGACCGTTGGTGGACAGCCATTTTCAGGTCTCTCCAGAGATGTTCGATTGGGTTCCGGTCAGGGCTCTGGCTGGGCCGTTCAAGGACCTTCACAGAGTTGTCCCTAAGCCACTCCTGTGTTGTCTTGGCTGTGTGCTTTGGGTCATTGTCCTGTTGGAAGGTGAACCTTCGGCCCAGTCTGAGGTCCTGAGCGGTCTGTTTCAGGTTTTCATCAAGGATATCTCTGTACTTTGGTCCGTTCATTGTACCCTCAACCCTGACCAGTCCCCCAGTCCCTGCTGCTGAAAAGCATCTCCATAGCATGGTGTTAGATGGGCAATGGGCTGTGCTTGGTTTCCGCCAGATGTAGCGCTTTGCATTCAAGCCAAGGAGTTCAATTTTCGTCTCATCAGACCACAGAATCTTGTTCCTCATTCTCTCAGGGTCTTTCACGTGCATTTTTCCACACTCCAGGTGGGCTTGTCATGTGACTTTTTCTCAGGAGCGGCTTCCGTCTCGCCACTCTCCCATAAAACATAGATTTGTGAAGTGCTGCCGAGACTGTTGTCCTTCCGGCAGGTTCTCCTAACTCAGCAAAGGAACTCTGTAGTTATGTCAGAGATCATTGTGTTCTCGGTCACCTCTCTGATCAAGCTCCTTCCTGTCTGGTTACTCGGTTTTGTTGGATGGCCAGCTTTAGGCAGAGCCTGGGTCATTCCATATTTTTTGCACTTCCTAATGATCGAGCGAACTGTGCTCTTGGGAATTTCGACACTCCAGAAATTGGTTTATACCCTTCCCCAGATCTATACTGCCTCGCAATTATATCTCGGAGTTCTATCAACAATTCCATGGACTTCATGGTAGAGTTTCTGCTCTGACATTCACTGTCAACTGTGGGACCTTGTATAGAAAGGTGTGTTTCTTGCTAAATCATGTCCAATCAATTTAATTGGCCACAGGTTGAGTCCAATCAAGTTGTAGAGACACCTCAAGGATGATCAAAGGAAATTGGGTGTGCCTGAGCTTAACTTGGAGTGCCATAGCAAAGGGGTTGAATACTTATTAACTCAAGGCATTTCAGCTTTTAATTTTCAATTATCCTGTAAATATTTCATTTTAAAAATTCCACTTTGACATTTTATGGGGTATTATGTGTAGATCAATGGAAAAAAACTCAATTTAATTCATTTTAAATTCAGGCTGCAACCTAACAAAAAGTGAAAAAGTCAAGGCGTGTGAATACTTTCTGAAGGCACTGTGTGTGTGTGTGTGTGTGTGTGTGTGTGTGTGTGTGTGTGTGTGTGTTTATGAATTTTTTTGGTATGTATGAATGTATGTATACACACATTTACACACGTTTATCTTCTGAAGCTAGACTTGCATGGAATCTAGTTAGTTGTGTGTCAAAATGCACCCTCGGCTCTCAAATGGCCTACACCTGTTGGTAATGATTGTGTGGATTGGAGTTTTGAAAGAACAATCAATCTAAGACCTTGAACATCATAAGTTTGTCTTGGATGATCAAATACTTGCTTCCAGATCGCATTCCACATTCCGTGGCAATCTCCAAACCGTCGCTTGCCGGTCTTTCATAGCCGTTGCCTCGACCTGGGAAATTGCTTCCAAAGTGATGTCGTCTGATGGACGACCTCACCGAAGGTCATGTTCAATTGAGTCGCACCCATGCCTGAATTCCCAGTCTGGAATCATAATGGCATCTCGCTGATGAAGGTTTGTAATGACTTGGTCTTTGTGAACTATTATGATCAGTATCACTAGGTGCTCCACAGGTGCAAGCCTGTACAGAAATAGTGCAGCCATTGATGATGTCAAAAAATGTAACCAAAGCACCTGGTATTTTACATTGAGAACGTTTGTTTTCTTCCACTTTGTTCACATGTGCATTTTATTTGTAAATGAGAATTAAAATGAATTAAAATTAAATGAGAGTTCAACTTTTTAAATTTGCTGAATACGAACATCTGAATCTTTGTTGATCATGAAGCTGTATGATTGCATTTGAAATATGTACATATATATATATACAGACTTCGCATTTAATATGGTATATTTTTTTTTTCTGGACTTTGATTTACTTTCTTAACTCAGTATATCAATCTGGTGAGTTTCTTTTACACTTTGGTGATTTATTTGTTAAAAGAACCATGTCACTGATTGTCTGTCGCAGCAAGGAGTCAACAACAGGATTATATCACAGGTGGCGTGGCAAAATGTACGGACAGGTGCATTTGATGATTGGCTTCACAGTCGGGTATACAAGGGTTGTTGCGTTCTGCATTAGTGGAAAACAACTGCTGCACATCTCCAAAAGTTATTGCCGCTTCCTCTGGAGATGGTCCGTCAACTCGACAATGCTGTTTGTCATGGAGTGGTGGCTTTACGAAATTACGGCATGAAACAGCGTGCTATTGCTCGACAGTATGGCATCATTCAACGTCAGGTGTCAAAGATCCTGAAACGAAATGCTCAGAGGGGTGTCCCTACTCCAATATCGAGGCCAGGAAGTCCCCGCAGAACCACAAGGAGGGATGATCGCCAGCTGCACTGGTTAGTCCGCAATGGCCGTACCAAGTCAGCTAATCGGCTTAGGGCTGAGTGGCAGCAACTGACAAATGTGCCTGTATCCAGAAGGCTAGGCAACCAACGACTGGTTCAAGCAGGCTATTGTGCCAGGCGTCCCCTGAGAAAGCCACGCCTGACCAGACAACACCGCCAGCGCCGATTGCAGTGGACCAGAGAGCACCGTCAATGGCAGCCAGGACACTGAAATCACGTGATCTTCAGTGACGAGTCTAGATTTCTGGGCTATCGTCAAGATGGCCGCGTCCGAGTGCGCAGACAAGTGCATGAAGCCTACAACAAAGATTGTATCGTGCCAAGGGTCCAAGCTGGAGGTGGTGGGGTGACCGTTTGGGCTGCTTTTCATGCAGGGGGCAAAACTGACCTGGTTGTTCTGAATGGAAACCTGAACCAGTTCAAGTACAGGGCCATTCTGGAAGAAACATTGCTTCCATTTGCTCATGCAGCCTTTCGAGGAAACTTTGTCTTCCAAGATGACAATGCACGGCCTCATCGTGCTCGCATGATCCAACACTTTCTTGCTGACCGTGGTGTAGAGCATATGGAGTGGCCTGCCATGTCCCCGGATATGAATCCGATAGAGAACATGTGGGCAGAATTAACGCATCAAATCGACCACTAGGACCAGCAGCCGACCTCTGCACGTGAATTGCAGCAGGCTATTGTCACTGCATGGGAAGTGATTCCTGTCCAAACCTTGGCAAATCTCGTGAACAGCATGCCTCAACGTGTATGTGCTCTCCTGAATGCTCGTGGGGGTTAGACGAAGTACTGAACTGTAATTTTACTGTCCGTAATCCCAGTCGTAATTGAACTTTTGTTTTTGTTAAAAAATATTTGGCTAATGTGCAAAATAGAGATATTTCTGGAAAACGTACAGAAGTTCAACACAGTACTGTCCATGAATTGAGTTCGATATCAGTTTACATCACTTTCAAGGATCAATTTATTTGTTTCGAAATGTCAAATGTGGTTTTTGTTTCTTTTAAAGGTCACATTAACAAAATCTAGAATAATTTCAACATGATTCCAATGAACTTTTGGTTCGAAGACATCTTGAAAAGTAAGTTCAGCCCCACAAAAAAATATTCCATATTAAATACCAAGTCTGTATATACAGACTTGGCATTTAATATGGAATATATTTTTTTTCTTGACTTGGGTTTACTTTCTTAACTCAGTATATCAATCTGGTTAGTTTCTTTTAAACTTTGGTGATTTATTTGTTAAAAGAACCATGTCACTGATTGTCTGTCGCAGCAAGAAGTCAACAACAGGATTATATCACAGGTGGCGTGGCAAAATGTACGGACAGGTGCATTTGACGATTGGCTTCACAGTCGGGTATACAAGGGTTGTTGCATTCTGTATTCGTGGAAAACAACTGCTGCACATCTCCAAAGGTTATTGCCGCTTCCTCTGGAGATGGGAGATGGTCCGTCAACTCGGCAATGCTGTTTGTCATGGAGTGGTGACTTTACGAAATTACTGCATGAAAGAGCGTGCTATTGCTCGGCAGTATGGCATCACTCAAGGTCAGGTGTCAAAGATCCTGAAACGAAATGCTCAGAGGGGTGTCCCGACTCCTATACCGAGGCCAGGACGTCCCTGCAGAACCACAAGGAGGGATGATCGCCAGCTGGACCGGTTAGTCCGCAATGGCCGTACCAAGTCAGCTAATCGGCTTAGGGCTGAGTGGCAGCAACTGACAAATGTGCCTGTATCCAGAAGGATAGTCAACCAACGACTGGTTCAAGCAGGCTATCGTGCCAGGCGTCCCCTGAGAAAGCCACGCCTGACCAGACAACACCACCAGCGCCGATTGCAGTGGGCCAGAGAGCACCGTCAATGGCAGCCAGGACACTGGCATCACGTGATCTTCAGTGATGAGTCTAGATTTCTGGTCTATCGTCAAGATGGCCGCGTCCGAGTGCGCAGACAAGTTCATGAAGCCTACAACAAAGATTGTATAGTGCCAAGAGTCCAAGCTGGAGGTGGTGGGGTGACCGTTTTGGCTGCTTTTCATGCAGGCGGCAAAACTGACCTGGTTGTTCTGAATGGAAACCTGAACCAGTTCAAGTACAGGGCCATTCTGGAAGAAACATTGCTTCCATTTGCTCATGCAGCCTTTCGAGGAAATTTTGTCGTCCAAGATGACAATGCACGGCCTCATCGTGCTCGCATGATCCAACACTTTCTTGCTGACCGTGGTGTAGATCATATGGAGTGGCCTGCCATGTCCCCGGATATGAATCCGATAGAGAACTTGTCGGCAGAATTAATGCGTCAAATCGACCACTTGGACCAGCAGCCGACCTCTGTGCTTGAATTGCAGCAGGCTATTGTCACTGCATGGGAAGCGATTCCTGTCCAAACCTTGGCAAATCTCGTGAACAGCATGCCTCAACGTGTACGTGCTCTCCTGAATGCTCGTGGGGGTTACACAAAGTACTGAACTGTAATTTTACTGTCCGTAATCCCAGTCGTAATTTAACTTTTGTTTTTGTTAAAAAAAATTTGGGCTAATGTGCAAAATAAAGAGATACTTCTAGAAAACGTACAGAAGTTTAACACATTACTGTCCATGAATTAAGTTCGATATCAGTTTACATCACTTTCAAGGATCAATTTATTTGTTTCGAAATGTCAAATGTGTTTTTTGTTTCTTTTAAAGGTCACATTAACAAAATCTAGAATAATTTCAACATAATTCCAATGAACTTTTGGTTCTAAGACATCTTGAAAATTAAGTTCACCCCCACAAAAAAATATTCCATATTAAATGCCAAGTCTGTATATATATACACAAAGAATTAAGTTAAGCACCCCTACACAACGAATTAAGGTAAGCACCCCCTAATATATATTCTTTGTGTATATGTATACATTGGCATATATTCTAAGGTATGTGAGATCAAATAATGATTGGTATGACATTAGCAATTATCCATTGATGAAATTGAGTGATCAAAGTGAAAAAAAGTGATTGGTTGAGTCAGTGATCCGATCACGTGGGTCCTACACACGTTATTGACGCAAAGATCGCTAGAGGTCTTCTCAGAACAATGACTGTACGTTAGAAAACATAAACGTCATCCACACTGTCCGTGATGGACCTATAGCTCCATACTTAAATTGAGGTGAAAATATGCCTAAAATTCCCAAAAAATTTCACCTTAAATTATTCAGAATAAAATATTGAAAGCGGCATGATTGTTATGTTTTTATGTGACCATAATATCACTTCTCCAGAAAATATAGCAATATCATGGGTATATTACACTGTTTTGACGACAACAAACTTGTAATGTGCGAGGTTGTAAAAAAACGGGGGGGGGGGTGCTTAACTTAATTCTTTGTGTATATATGGGGTGGAGGGATGGAGGAGGGGTCGGGGAAGTGGATGGGGAGGAGGAGGGGTGGGGGGGATGGGGTGGGAAGTGGGGTGGGGTGTATGGGGTGGGGGGGATGTGGTGGGCTGGAGAGGGGGGGAGAGGGGTTGTATGAGGTGGGGGAGGGGGGGTGGATGTGGTGGGGGAGGGGAGGGGTGGGGTGGGGAGGTGGGTGGGGTGGGGTGGGGTGTGGATTGGGTGGGGTGGGGGGTGGATGGGGGAGGGTGGATGGGGGGTTGGGGGTGGGGGCAGATGAGGGTGTGGGGGTCTGGGAGCATGGGGTTAGGGGCGTCTGAGAAGGGGGTGTCTCCTCTCCCCAGGTAGGGAAATTTTGTTATCCAATATTAACCACACATCGGCACTTTAATTGTATGAAATGAACTAAGTAAGTCACCAAAATATGAACCGAGGCTGTGCTGGGATATCTTTGTTGTTAAGAAATGTGATTTTAATTTTTTGAGTTCTTCCAATCAGGGTAAGAATGAAAAACCTCTTTTTTTTTCATTTTATATCCTGGTATTTTACCATGGGCTTCCAGCTGGTGAATATTATTCATCTCTCATTTTGAATTATTATCTGAACATGTTGTAATACTTTTATTTATTTATTTTAGGCCACATATAATGCACAATACTGGGCCAGGTATCATGCAACGTATCAAATATTAAAACTCAAACTCTTCGTGACCAAACCAAGTGTATGAGAAGTAGCACAGCACTCAGTAGAGAGCATACCTCCACCTGGTTGGCCACATCACTCAATGGTGAAAAATCACTTAATATATTCTACGAACTGGATCCGGATCCGGATCTTCACCAAAATTGAATCGATTCGTCCTTGTCACACACACACAACCTGTCCAACAAGTTTCGTCCAAATCCGTCCACAGCTTTTTGAGATATCTTGTTCACAAACCGACAGACAGGGGTGAAAACATAACCTCCATCCACCTTTGGTGGCGGAGGTAATAAGGCGGAACATTATGATTTATCTTCTCATTTAAGAATACCTGATAATTTGTTTTAAAGGGCACCGATACCTAATTTGAAAGGAGATGGAAAGATTCCTTTGCGTGCCACATGTTTGCTATGAGAGTGGAGGGAGTCAGTAAGCCTTGGATTTGACCTTGGATTCCATAGATTCCAGATTTGACCTTGGAGAGTTTGTAGAGTAAGGCAGGATGCCAGACTGTATCGAAAGCACGATTTTTGTCCAGAGAGACGGCCCTGATTTCAAAAGCTACTGGACCACATCGTATCCCTGCAATTCTGCTGAAGATGTGCTTGCCAGAATTGTTCCCTATTCTCTCAAAACTGTACAACCGATGCCTATCAAGGTCGGTTTTCCCACCTTGCAGGAAGTTAATTTCAGTTGTGCCTGCATTTGAAGGTTTTGGGCAGAAATCAGATCCAACCAACTGCATTATCAACTGCATTATCAACTGCAACTGCATTATCAACTGCAACTGCATTATCAACTGCAACTGCATTATCAACTGCAACTGCATCCAACCAACTGCATTTGAATGCATTATCAACGAGCAGCTTATGGCTTTCCTGGGAGAACACAATCTTCTTACTGACACTCAGCATGGATTCCATCATTTCCGGTCTACTGGTGATGTTCTTTCCCTCAACTGAACACGTGAACCAGGCTATTGACAGACACGGTTGAGGCCATACTTGTAGCTCTTGTCATCTCTAAGGCTTTTGATAAAGTTCGGCGTAAGGGTCTCATTCACAAGCTAAAGTCTTATGGTATCTCTGGCCCTTTGCTTTCAATAACCTCAGACGTTCTCACAGATCGCCAACTTTTTTTTGGCACAAGGGTCGATCTTCTGCAGCTCATAGCATTAATGCAGGTGCTCCCTAGGGCTCGGTGTGGGTTTTTGTTTCTACTTTACATAAATTACCTGCCCGACAACATTTCATCTTGCCTAGCCATTTATGCTGATTGCTCAACCATATACACTACTTGTCCTGGCTCCCTGCCCACATCACTTCACCTTCCAGCCAGCGTAAATCTAAATCGAGACCTTGAGAATGTCAGTAACTGGGGAAAAGACTGGTTCATCACCATAAATCAAAAGAAGACCCCACCTACTATCTGTATCCAGGTCAAGATCCCCCTCTTTTCATAATCTCCTTATGGACCAAACAGCACCACTTGAACTCGATGGCAACTGTCTTGTTGGGCTGAACATCACTTCTTACCTTGCTTGGGATAAGTGCAATTCTGGCATTGCCAAAAGAGCCTCCAAGTGACTTGGCTGCTTGTATCAGGCTTGCAGTTACTTCGATCTTGAGGCCTGCTCCCCTGTACAAGACCACCATACATCCAGTCATTGAATAGTGTAGTGACATCTGGATGGGTGATCTGACTCATCTTCTGTCCCTTTTTGACAGAATTCAATGATGAGCTATTAACTTGGTAGGCCGTGATCTGGTGTCATCTCAAGAACCTCTTTCTCGGTTCGACGTTCTGTGGCCCGTCTGTGTGGTACTATAATGATACTATACTATAATATTAATGGTACTATAATGTGTGGTTCTACAGGTACTATAATGGAAGATGCTCAAAGGGCCTTTCACTACTTGTCCCTCCCATATATACTTTCAAGCACTCTTGGCAGCCTCTGCACACCCCAACTCTGCCTGTCTTCTTAAGGAAACAGTACCGTATGATATTCCTCTGGACAGTTTTCCCCACGCACTGCCAAAAACTCTGGAATTCCCTACCTGCATCCTGTTTCCCAGCAACATACAACGTTTCTCAGTTTAAGAGAGATGGGAATATGTATCTCTTTTCCCAGTGATTCCCCTTCCCACAATTTCTTTTTTGTAGCCCCCACCTTTGAGTGGCCTTTTTGCCGCGTGATGAGCGAACTCTCCATAAAAAAGCCCAGACTTCAGTGCTTCTCTCATATTTCCATTTGTCTTGTCTGTCTGTGTCCCATTAAGGGTCAAGCCAAAGCACGCCTCGCCTAGCTTAATGTTCCTCTGCCAGTTGTGCGCTCTGTTTCCCCTGGGACAATAACTTCGCTCCCATGGTGACATGGATTCACAGAGGGTAATAATTTAAATGATATTCAAAGGGTAGTGGGGAAAAGAAGAAACAAGCTCCAAGGGATTTGTAGCTGGCTACTCATCTCCTTTACATCTGTCTCACATACAGTGCATTCAGAAAGTATTCAGACCCCTTCACTTTTTTCACATTTTGTTATGTTGCAGCCTTATGCTGAAATCGTTTAAATTCATTTTTTCCCTCATCAATCTACACTCAATAGCCCATAATGACAAAGAGAAAACAGGATTTTAGAAAGTTTTGCAAATTTATTAAAAAGAAAAAAATGAAATATCACATTGACATAAGTATTCATACCCTTTGCTATGACACTTGAAATTTAGCTCAGGTGCCTCCCATTTCTCATGATCATCTTTGAGATGTTTCTACACCTTGATTGGAGTCCACCTGTGGTAAATTCAATGGATTGGACATGATTTCAAAAGGCACACACCTGTCTATATGAGGTCTCACAGCTGACAATGCATATCAGAGCAAACACCAAGCCATGAGGTCGAAGGAACTGCCTGCAGAGCTCAGAGACAGGATTGTGTCGAGGCACAGATTTGGGGAATCCTACAAAAAATTTCTGCTGCATTGAAGGTTCCCAAGAGCACAGTGGCCTCCATAATTCTTAAATGGAAGAAGTTTGGAACAACCAGGACTCTTCCTAGAGCTGGTCGCCCGGCCAAACTGAGCAATCGGGGGAGAAGGGCCTCGGTAAGAGAGGTGACCAAGAACCCGATGGTCACTCTGGCTGAGCTCCAGAGATCCTGTGTGGAGATCGGAGAAACTTCCAGAAGGACAACCATCACCGCAACACTCCACCGATCTGGGCTTCATGGCAGAGTGGCCAGACAGAAGCCTCTCCTCGGTGAAACACATGAAAGCCCACAGAATCTTGTTTCTCACAGTCTGAGAGTCCTTTAGGTGCTTTTTTGAAAACTCCAAGCGGGCTTTCATGTGTCTTTGCCTCGACACAATCCTGTCTCTGAGCTCTGCAGGCAGTTCTTTCAACCTCATGGCTTGGTTTTTGCTCTGATGTGCAAGGTCAGCTGTGAGACCTTATATAGACAGGTGTGTGCCTTTCCAAATCATGTCCAATCAATTGAATTTACCACAGGTGGACTCCTATCAAGGTGTAGAAACATCTCAAAGATTATCAAGAGAAATGGGAGGCACCTGAGATAAATTTCAAGTGTCATAGCAAAGGGTCTGAATACTTATGTAAATGTGATATTTCATTTTTTTATTTTTAATAAATTTGCAAAACTTTCTAAAATCCTGTTTTCTCTTTGTCATTATGGGGTATTGAGTGTAGATTGATGAGGGAAAAAATGAATTTCAACGATTTCAGCATAAGGCTGCAACATAACAAAGTGTGAAAAAAGTGAAGGGGTCTGAATACTTTCTGAATGGCACTGTATGCCCTCCAATAAAATTAGATACACAAACATGGCAATAATTGCATTTTTCCCAAATTTCCAATTTTTCCTTCGTGAGAGTTTGATTATCCATCTAGCTTTTTCAACTTATGCATCTTCCCCTACCCCTCATTCCTCCCCACATCTCTTATTCATCTGCCTCCCTCTATTTTGTACTTCACCCGCGCTGTTGGTGTCCCGTCCATCTCTTTCTAATGTTCCTTTTGTTCTGTGTTCTAGCTCTTTCTACACCAAAAAAAACCAACCATGAATACATAAGTGGGATACCACTCCTTTCCAGGCACGCTTCAACATATTGCATTTGTCAGACAAACCTCAAACCAATTCCGTGTCACCGGAGCATGATGCAGCTGCTTTATGCCTGTGACTGCCATGGGGGTACTGTGTGACATAATGTGGAGTTATCTCCAGGAAATAAGAGGGTATTGTAGAGCATCCCAGTGGGTCTATTATTGACATGATGAACAAAACTCTACCCAAGGCACTGCCTTGTAGCACTCCAGCCTCCACTGGGAGAAGAGAGGAAAGGATTCAGTCGATAGCAATGTGTTTCACTGCTCGAGTTGAAGAAGTCAGAAAGCCAGGTATGAAGGCAGTCTTGTGTGCCACCAGCAGTGAGCTTGGCAAGCAGAGCACGATGGCAGACTGCGTCAAAGATTGGTTCCAAGCTCTATTTTGCTTATTTGGGCTTGGAATAGAAAAAGGGTTCTTCACGTTTTGTGGTCTGGAAATTCTTCCCAATGCAAAATGTCAGATCTTTCTGTATTCGATGTAATTTGCATTCAATGTCATGATACTCATACTTGAAACATTTTCACCGATATTGACATTTGGCATCGTCATGTTTTGCTTATATAACTGGTGCATTATGTTAAGTGTCATGTTGAGAAAGTGCCTTGGACAAAAATCAAATTAATCAGCTGGGCCTCAAATACAAATGGAAGTCATATTGACTCAACGGCTACGTTTACTATCTGCCCATTGCCCATGCTACCTTTGACTTATCAAAGAGCTGCATAAAGTATTTGCATATGCCTTTGCTTGCTTTTGATTCGTAATGTAAACAGAATGTTAACAGATATAAATGGCAAGACATGGGCAAGTCGTCCCATCTTCAAACTAATGCCAAAATCCCTTTGGCGGATCTTTCCGCGCAGGTACGTCAATGACCACTTGCATCTGTCACCCAGTGGAAAGGCTGATGTTAGTGAAAAGCGACAGTTTCTTTCTGTCTGTACCATCTCAGAAAATATTCCCTGGGGAATGTAAAACCAACAACTGCCTTTTCAGTTAATAACCTCATAAGGCTTTCTTGAATCAAGATTTTCTTCCCTAATAAATTCAGCAAGGGTGGATTATTTTCAGCTTCGCTGAGTGCAGTATTGCTTGCAATTCTTAAGCAATCATGTTTTATTTTTCATTTCCTTCCAGCCAAAGCACGGAAGCAGTAATGGACTATTTCCTTAAATCTTATTCGACTCGAAAGCAAGTTCTTGCCTTTGATAATCTCATATTCATGAAATCTACTTGAAGATGGCATGTGTGCTGCAAAAGAAGATTGGGATCAAAGGTAAAAAATGGAATTATTTGTCAATCGATCTACCCTCTGGTCTGAGCATGGGATGGTGTTGAATGATTCAGGCTAAAAATGGAATGACACTTGCTCAAAGTATAAAGGAAGGCATGTGGAAAAGAACTGCGTCGCCATTTTTTTTGTGGGAATACAAGTCTGAGCTCAGCATTCGCCGTGACCCTATTCCTGCCCCCTTTGCCTTCAAACACATGGATTTGCAGGACATGAGTACGATTTGTGGCCAGCTGGAGAAGTAAAAATGGTTACTTGGAAGCTAAAAAGGTTCGAAATGCCACCTGCATGAAATTGCAATACAGTCAGGTGAAAAAGTAAGTACACCCCATGTAAAGTTTTGACTCTTTCAACATATTTCAACATACAGCTATTTGATCTTCATTTCAACAATATTGATAGATAAAGGTGATATAATATAACAAATATCATGAAACATTTACATTTTGTAGTCCATTGTATAATTTAAATAAACATAAAGGCAAATTTCGCATGTGGAAAAAGTAAGTACACCCCGACATTTATCAATACTTCAAATACCTAAAATTAGAATTAGGTGCACCAGCTCAGGTGCAAATGATTAGAACATCGTTAGAGAGGATCTTGGAGGAACCTGCCTTACTTAAACCTCAGACATTTAGTTTGGTTTGCTCTTTGTTGTTGAAGTGTGCGGCGTCACCATGCCTAGATCAAAAGAGCTCTCTGAGGCCTTCAGAAAGAAGGTTATAGATGCCTACGAGTCTGGGAAGGGATTTAAAAAGATCTCCAAACAATTTGATATCAATCATTCGACTGTCCGGAAGATCATCTACAAGTGGAGAAGATTCCAAACAACTGCCAACTTGTTCAGGCCAGGTCGCCCCAGCAAGTTCAGCCTGAGAGCAGACCGCAAGATGCTGAAAGAAGTCTCTAAGAACCCCAGAATGTCATCACGGGACCTACAGGTAGCTCTTGCCACTGTTGATGTCAAAGTGCACGAGGCAACCATGAGAAAGATGTTGCACAAATTTGATCCTACATGGGAAGTGTGCCAGGAGGAAACCTTTGCTGTCCAGAAAGAACATCAGGGCAAGACTAAAGTTTGCCAATGAACACCGAGGCAAAGACAAGCACTTCTGGAACAATGTGCTCTGGACAGATGAGTCAAAGGTAGAGACTATTGGCTGTCCAGAAAGAACATCAGGGCAAGACTAAAGTTTGCCAATGAACACCGAGGCAAAGACAAGCACTTCTGGAACAATGTGCTCTGGACAGATGAGTCAAAGGTAGAGACTATTTGGCCATAGTACCAGAAGACATGTTTGGCGAAAACCAAAGACAGCATTTGACCACAAGAACCTGATACCAACTGTAAAGCATGGTGGTGGAAATATTATGGTTTGGGGCAGCTTTGCTGCATGAGGGCCTGGGCAGCTTTGCTGCATCAGGGCCTGGGCAGCTCACCATCATAGAAACCACTATGAATTCTTCATTGTACCAGAGGGTGCTTGAGGATAATGTGAGGCCATGTGTCGGAAAGTTGAAACTCAGGGCCTTGCAACATGACAATGACCCTAAACATACCAGTAAATCCACCAAGGAATGGCTGAAAAAAAGAAATGGAGGGTTCTGGAATGGCCAAGTCAAAGCCCGGATCTAAATCCCATCGAGATGTTGTGGGGGGATTAGAAACGAGCTGTGCATGCAAGAAACCCCTCAAACATCGCACAGCTGAAAGAATTCTGAATGGAGGAGTGGGCAAAAATTTCTCCCAGTCGATGTCAGAGACTGGTAGACAGTTATAAGAAACGCCCCCTTGAGGTTGTTTCTGCCAAAGGGGGCAATACCACCTATTAGAGCCAAGGGTGTACTTACTTTTTCCACATGCGAAATTTGCATTTATGTTTATTTAAATTATACAATGGACTACAAAATGTAAATGTTTCATGATATTTGTTATATTATATCACCTTTAGCTATCAATATTGTTGAAATAAAGATCAAATAACTGTATGTTGAAATATGTTGAAAAAGTCAAAACTTTACATGGGGTGTACTTACTTTTTCACGTGACTGTAGATGGCAATTAAAAAAAAATCCATTCAACTTTTGTTACATCTAAAACCATCAAATGTTCATCTTGCTCAAGTTCGGAAATGATGTTTGCCAAGCTTACAGCTGCCAAAGAGTTTTTAAATCATGTCACCATCATGCTTTATTATCAGATTTTTATTGCGTAGCACATAGGGCAGAGCCGTCTAGAACAGTGTTTGTCTGTCCGTATGTATGTATTGTCGTGTTCCTGGGGATTAAGATCCTCCAAGGTAACGGGTAGCCGATCGAGCTTATCACTCCGAGGCGTTCGGTCAACTATGGTAGTGTTAATATGCGCTGGGGAGGAGGGCAGTGAAGTGTAGCGAAGCTCTTACCTGTACGGATCCCACTGGACATCTTCGACCCTGGTAATCAACTCAAACCGACACGGATTTCGAATGCAACAATAAAACAAGTTTAATAAAAAATAATGCCAGGGACAAAGAAATGCACAATAAAACCAATATTCCGAAATGGAGCGCCCCATACAGACTCGTATGCAACACAAGGGGATGATAAAATAAACGAAAGTAAAACGTAGTGTACTCAGCGTTGAGCGGCTCTTGAACCCCATTGGAGATCGTCACAGGCCCCACTTCCTTGCGCGGGAAAACACGCCTTGGCGTGCAGTTCGTTCACCCGCCAGCTGCAGCACAGGTCCCCGGCTCCGTGCGCAGGAAAACAGGCTTTGACGCACAGTTCGTTCACCCACCAGCCGCAGCACCGGTCCTCAAGTCCTTTGCTCCACAACACACGCAGTCTCTCCACGCTCACACGGCACAGCACACAGCCGTCACGGAGTCAGCGCCAACGAACCAGGGAAAGGATCCGCCCGCTCACACCAATCGCTCAGACCAAAATAAAGAATGCGTCTGTTCGCAATGAGAACCCATCGCAAGAAGAAGAAAAATGTGACTGTTCGCAAGGAAATCCAGAACCAAGAAGAACGAAAATGTCGAGACCCCATTCTTTTGTTCCCCGCGCTCTTACATGACGTCTGCGCGTGCTCCAATCAGCGAGTTAATCTCCTCACCCCATGGTCGTCCTGACCAATCGTTCTTCGGGGCATGGCCTCACAGCCACTTGCCGGACTTTGTGATGTCCCGGTCGGTGGCATCATTTGCGGTGCTCAATGAATGTCCATTTCCGAGTACTTTTATTACCCTCGCCAGAGGAGAGGGTATTGCATTTGAGTCCATTTATTTGTTTGTTTGTCTGTTAGTCTGTTTGTTTGTCCGCACAGAATAAATATGATTTTCTCTGCAACTGTTGGTCCGATTGACAGGAAATTTTCACCATGGGTGCAACTCCACCTGTAGAATTTTAAAATTATAATTAGGACATCGTAGGTCACGTGGTATGGCCGCCGTCTTGGAAAAACCGAAAACATTTGCACCTCTATATCTCCGAAAGCACTGCATAGAAAAAATTGGGATATGGCTCATTGTATAGAACTCTTCATGGGGAATAAAATATGTTAATGATGATGTCCTAGGTGCCTCCATTATGACGTCATAATTCGACAAGTACAAAACTTCATTCGATCAAAATGAAATTTATTGAGCATCATCTCGGGATAAATTGGTAGAGAAAAAAAAAATGATGTCATCGGTCACGTGGTTCGGCCGCCACCTTGGAAAAACCGAAAAACGTTGCAACTCTATCTCTGAAAACGCTGCATAGAAAAATTGAGACATGGCTCATTGTAAAGAGCTCTCCATGTGGAATAACATATGTTAATGATGATGTCATAATTCGACAAGTACAAAACGTCTTCCAATCAAAATGAAATTTCTTGAGCATCATCTAGGGATAAATTGGTGGAGGGAAAAAAACGATGTCATTCGTCACGTGGTTCGGCCGCCATATTTGTTTTAACACAAAAGGCTTAAAAATAACTGAAAACACGTCCTGGCGAGGGTCTGCAATCTGATTGCTTTTTCTTGTTTAGTGTTTGTTTTAGGCGTGGAGTGCCTGGCGGGTGTGTTATACGTTATAACGAACAAAGGAAAGAAACCAAAGAGGCGATTTCCATACAGGGTATTTACCCTTAACCCCAAACTAATTAACATAACCCCACCACTCACCATGAGGACAAAGATACGTTCTTCCATGACATCCGGTCTAACGGATCCCTACTTATTACAGGTTTCTTCTTCTTCACGACAGTCAGAGCACACTACCTATACAATCCTACCTGGCCCTAATGTATTCCATTTCCTACCCCCCATGAACATAACAGTATGTATGTATGTATGTCCCCTCAAAAGTATACCAATCAGAGCTGAGGAACTGGTCACATGACAGGGTGATTACGTCTGATGTTATTACGGCGATACGGTGGCTGACTCCGCACATCTCCATTTTGATTCCAATTTCGTTCATGCCGAACATATCGTCGAACCTGTCTTATATCACAATCACCATGCTCTACGGTAACGTTTTTCATTCAGTGTAAAACACAAACAAACCGATTGTTAAAATGACCATCAAATATCGAAAGCATCGGCGTTACGGCTCTTCCAACATTACGGTACGTATAGGCCTTAGGCTTCATGCCTCACCTTCGGGCCGTTTCGGACAAATTAAGCCCAGGTTTCTTAATACAGTAGTGTATCATTTCAGTAGTGTCGTTTTCGTAATAATAATATTAATATAGCAAATACTACGTATAACCATAACACTTTAATCCCATGTCATGAATATAAAGTTAATGGATTGAAGCAGTGTATGGTTCATGAATCAATGATAAGCGGTGTTCGGCACTAATATTAATAACCGTGGAAGTCAGGAATTTGCCTCGGTTTTTTTTATAGTAATATCATTTTCAAAATAATGATAACGTAACGTTAATATTATAGTAAATCTAATCGTAACACTAATCCATTCGTAGTGACTGCAAACTTACTGGAAGTTAAAATATATAATCTATATATTAAAGTAGCGGCAGTTTTGTGTTGGTCCGTCTCGCTACGTCATTACGTCTATGATGTCATTACGATGGCTGACTCCACCGACCGACATTGAAATTTTCTATTACACCTGTTCACTACGGGAGTGGCAGGAAGGGTCATTCCTCTTTGGGGTATATAGGTTACAGTCGATCTATGGTCGGAACATTGGGTATGTGTTTATTTACGAAGTTTCTTGTGGAGAGATCGCCAAGTGGTTTAAGCATTCGAGGAAGCACTCAATTCAAAACCGTTAAGGAACGGCTGGCTTGGCAAGCGCTAGCTAGCTGCTTGGTAAATGAGCACACCTCCAACTCATGTGGGGTATGTAGATTACAGTAGATCTTCGCTCAGTTCTGTAAGTAAAACTTACCTCAAGGATGTCGGGATTCCTCCAAATTTATCTATCTATAATTCCAGTAATCTCTGTACGTTTGTACGTCTGTTTGTCTGTGACCGCTGTTTCTCGACAACCACGGGTCCGATATACTTTTAACTTGCCAGGTATATTGCTGGGGACCCGAGGATGTGCCTTTTCAAGGTTTCATATTAATCGGACAATTACTTACCGAGCTATGTCCAAAAAACGATTCAACCAATCAGAGAGCAGCGAACGATCGCGTGTGCCGAACGTGGAGGACACACTCTGCCTCGGATGGCACATTTGAGAGCGTATTCATTTATTTCACGTTTGCAAACTATGTTGGCGTTAAACTATGTTTTAAAACTAATAAAACCGAATTTGCGATTCATTCGCTTTCCTGCGCGTTTGTGCACGCGATGGCGATTTCTTTACCAAACTCCGGAAGCCGTTCGCTTTGGACCAAACCATTGCATGTAAATAGAGGGGGGGGATTGTCACCGTACTCGCAAGCCGTTCGCTTTGGACCAAACCATTTCATGTAAATAGAGGGGGGGGGATATAATATTTAGATATAGATATAGTACGGGCAATGCCCTAGTTTGTTTAATGTTATAAACAGCAAATGGAGAATTGGAGAAGGTAAAATGTCAAAATGAGGGCAAAATGGAAAAGATTGTCATGGGGCCTGCAAGGCTAACCCTCGCTCTAGCAGGGAAAGTAGCCTTAAAATGCCTGTTGTTGTTTGTTGTTGTATAAACAGCATTAGTGACTGTTTGAAAAGCTAATCATGTGTGTTTGTGTTTTATAATATTTTACAAGCCCGGCTACGCCGCTGTTAGACTTTCGGTCTTGTTTTAAGCGCAAGAGGGCCACGATGAAGATTCAGCAGATGCAATAATGTGATGAATGCTGCACTATCGTGGCCAAAGAGAAAAAAAGAAGGGTGGAAGGGAAAATGGATGAGAAGTGAGGCCCGCCGCCTGTCTTGAAAAAGGAAAGGGAATTTCTCCTCCGAATCAATTCAATACGCCAGGGAGACAATGTCCAATGAGTAGTCCATGTCCTGGAACTGCAACTCATCAGTGCCTGGAAGGAGCAGCGTACAACATGGCCTTGCTGATCTCCCTGAAGGAAAATATAATCATGATAAATGATTTTACAATGACTCAGGCGTCCCCTAGGTAAAGTCAATGCGCAGTTTCGCACACCCTTTCAAAGCTCGGAACTTATCACCATGCTGATTGGACAAGGTGTATGTGTGGGAGAGAACTTTTGATGCAACGTTGTAGGAATATAGTTACAGCTGCGCACCTTGTACAGACACCGGTGCTTTTGTGTGATATTTTGTCCACCTTGAGATGGACATCGAGGATATCGATTCGGATTTTTGGAAGCTGAAAATTACATTTTTTGATGAACCCAAAGCAACGGCCGAAAAATAATGATTTTATTTTGAGAAACAGCTCGATGTACTTGATGACCTAAAATTTTCTCAAAAAGCTGCAGAATCAGAAACACGTTGAAGAATAATTTATTGACTCCAGTGTGCCAAAGTAATTAATGTTTTTTTGGGGGGGGTTTGTCAATGTCAAGTTATCCCTGGTGTTGGGCTAGCGGCTAGGGTGCCGGCTTAGGATAACCAAGGATCCTGGGTTCGCAATCCCGGTCGATCGCTGAATTAACGCCAGGGGGGTTGACTCAGCCTGTCATCCTTCCGAGGTCGGCTAATTGAGTACCATTTCACTGGTAATTCCCTGTTTGTCGTTAAAGGCGGCAAAAAGGGTTGGCGTCAGGAAGGGCATCCGGCCGTAAAACATTGCTTCAAATAGGGGACCGAAAAACAACAACAACCACGGTTCCTGAAAAAGGCCAACCGCCGCTTTGCGGGGAAAAATGGCCTCTAAAGGTGTTTTTTTTTTTTTTTTTGTCAATGTCAAGTTAAATTTTAATGAAACAATTTATACAAGGTATTTTGTCTTTGTCCATTGTAAAAGTTGCAACAAATATTGATAAATTTGGGGTTTTGCACAGTTTGTTCAAACATTGAAGAAAGAGTACATTTTTATGCCACCGCCCCAAAGGTGGCCGGAGGGATTATGTTTTCGGGTTGTACGTCCGTCCGTCTGCAGAGGTTGTACCTCGTTTTTCTCAGCAACCGCATGTTCAATTGAGACGAAACATTCAGGGTAGGAGTGACACCCATGCAGAATGTTTTTATGATAATTGTAACGTCATTGTAACGCTGCGTGGTATGGCAGCCATCTTGGATTAAACGCAAATAATGAAAAAAATACTTCTCGGAAACCGCTGAATGTAAAAATTTGAAACTTGGCACATTGTTAAGTACTTCAATGGGGAACAAAAGGATAATAATGATATCATAGGCGAAGTGGTGTACCAGCCAAAATGTTTTAATCGAATGCCTTATCCTAAAAATCTGAAATTGCAAGCACATGATCTATGACCCATTTGTATTGAAATATTAAATTTATGACATCATAGGTCACATGGTTTGGCAGCCATATTGGATTTAACCTAAAACCTTAATAAAACATATTCTCCCAAACCACCAAATTGATTGACTCAAAACTTTACGTGTGGCATTGAGTTGGTATGGCAATTAAAATACGATCACGAAAACATCATTGGCCACATGGTGTGGCAGCCATATTGGATTGAAGGATGTGAATGAAATAATTATATCTCTGAAACAGCTTACCCTATCGATGCGACATTTTACAAATATCATCTTATACCATAGTTGCATATAGTTTGAAAATGATGACATCGTAAGCCATCTTGGATAGAAAAATGAACCTTATCCGATCAAGACGAAACTTGACAAACGTGATCCCCTACCCATACATATGCAAAGTGTACATTTTTAAGGTCATGTGTTGCGTGGTGTGGCAGCCATATAAGCTTGAGAGCTGATAATTAAAAAAAATCCCTTCCCTGAAACCGCTTCACCGATTGATGTGAAACCTGTCATGGCTGGTGAAAATGTGATACTTGTAAACACCTGAAGGGATTTAAATTAAACTTGTTTACTTTTAGGGCAGTCAACGAGGGCATCCACCCTGTTGTGGGCCGAAGTGGACTTGTTCTTTGGTGTGTCTAGTGAGGTTTATACGATATATATGTATATATACATACAAACATACATACATACATATATATATATATGTTCAAAACACACCTGGTCACAAGTGTGCTGCACTGACCGTGTCCTCAATCGAGGTCCTCAGCATCATCCCGTTTCGGCCCTTCATCCTCGATACGGTCAGCTACGGTGGGCCAGCAGGGGCACATACACATCCACATGCAGCAACTACACCTGGATGCATACATACCCCCACCCCCAGCCAGTGCGAATGCAGACTACAACAGCAACACCTCCACATCTAGAATCCACAGCACCAAACAAACATGGTGGAACACTCAAACACCCACCTTTGTACCCTTCACCACTTACCAACAAAACACACCAGATCATTCATACACACACATACACACCCATACACACCCATACACACCTACACACACACACACACACACACACACACACACACACACACACACACACACACACACACACACACACACAAACACACACAGCACCAACCAATCACCTACCCTTAAAAAATACACTACTCAACATACAAAAACACACACTCATGCAAAAATTAGTTCCTGCTAAAACACACACCCTCACCCACTCACTCATATACACAAAATAAGAAATAATAATCGTAACAAAAAAAAAAAAAAAAAAAAACCACACACAACCAACCAACACCGTTAGACGTGCCTCCATAAACTTCCTCCATATCCAAAATGAGCCTTTCAAGGCAACCTGGACCACCTTGTCACACATCCTCCTTCTTTCTGTCCCACACACTCCCAGCCGAGCAAGAAATCCAGAAAAGGAATTGCCAATATACCCTCTACACCCCACCTCAAATGGCTGACACGAAACTCGCCAACCCTTCTCCCGGCACTCTGCCTCCAGCTCACTGTACTTTCCTCCCTTCTTCTCGTGCACCTCCTCCATATTCTCTTCCCAAGGTACCGACAATTCCCCTAAGATGACCTGTCTTGTTGCACCTGACCAAATGACAATGTCAGGCCGCAACCTTGTCACACAGATCTCCTCTGGGGATACCAATTGTGGCTTCAGGTCCGCCACCACCTGCCAATCACAAGCATCTGACAGCCCTCTTGCTTTCCACCTCCTCCTCTTTCCACCTCTTACCACTTGGCCCTCTTTGACAAACCACACCTCTCACCCATCAGTCTCCATCTCCACTCTTCTTTCTCTCGACCTCAGCACCTCTTGTTGCACCATTTGCACCACCACCGCCAGCACCTGATCATGTCACCACCTGTATTGTCCTGCTGCCAATGCTACTGAACATGCACTCAGTGCATGCTGCACCGTTCCCACACCTCCACACAAATAACTCTCTCCTCCTGCAACAACCCCCACAATCTCAAGTTTACTGGTGACGGAAGCACATCATACGTTGCCCGCAACAAGAAATTCAACAATATTGGCTCCATCCTCCAAATATCTTGCCACTTCAACATCCTCACCCACACACCTTCCCACTTAGTCCAAGCACCTTGCTGTGCCTGACCGACTGCTTTCACATATCTCCCCTCCTCTTCCTTTCTTCTCACCTCCCTCTCAACCATCTTCTCCTCCTCTCTTTCACACATGCCTTTCCCCATCGCTCATGCTTCATCCACACCCAAGCCATGCTTCCCATGCTGTACCATCCCCATGACCTCCTCTTGTTGCAACCGCTCCTCCATCTCGTCCACCTCTGCTCTTGTAATCCACTTCCAACTCCACTTCTTTTCTGGGAGAGCATTCTTTACCACTGCATCACTTGAATCCATCACTAGAATATATATATAATATATATACATGTATATATATATATATATGTATATATATATATATATGTATATATATATATATATATATATATATATATATATATATATATATATATATATATATATATAATATACGTATATATAATATAACTGTGAGAAATAGTAGTAAACTCCACAGTACGAGCAGGGGCGTCTCATTTGCATTGAATAAAATAATCGGGAGATGAAATCAGAACGCGGACATAGCTCAGGACTTCGATCTTTAATTTTTGACAAGCTTTCGACCAACAAAGGGTCTTCTTCTGAGTCGGGCCCCCAAGTTCAAAGGAAGAATATATATATATATATATATATATATATATATATATATATATATATATATATATATATATATATATATCATATATATATATATATATTATAATATATATATATATATTATATATATATATATATATATATATATATATATATATATATGTATATATATATGTATATATATATATATATATTTATATATTATATATATATAGAATATTATGTATATATATATATTATATATATATATATATATATATATATATATATATTATATATATATATATATAAAGGAGGAGTGTCTGTGTGTGTGTGTGTGTGTATGTGTGTCTGTCTGCATGTCCGCTTATAACTCAAGAACTACACATCGGAGAAAAGTTTTAGACACAGATTCGGAATCAGCATAAAATCCTGGTGGTTATAGGCTACGTTTTATTTTAATATCAATGGTTTAAAAAAAACCGCGCCACCTGAAATTCCATGGTGGTTTGTGGCGGCGCTAGACGTTCGGGTGTATTGCAATGGTTTGTCGGGTTTGGCTGTGGGTCCAGAATAGCTCCCATTTCCTCATGTTCTTCCACTTTTATTTTGATTCTTCTGTTACAACGCCTTCCTTATGTACCTTATATCCCCCCGACGAGGCCTCTACATAATTTCATGCGGCAGAATTTCGTACATTTTGAGTGAAAGAAGTGAGACGAAGTTGTAGGAGGAAGAAGAGGCGCGGCCATTGCGGAGGGCCTCGATCGTGACTCGTGAGTGGGGAAATGGCGGGAATTGCGTTTGTATCGCAAAGTAAAGGATCTGCATTCATTTCTGAACTTGCATTGGTGGATTGTTATACATAATAATAATAATAATAATAATACATTTATTTTATATAGCGCTTTTCAAGAAGCCCAAAGACGCTTTGACAGAGTGCAAAAAAACAAGTGCAAAAAGACAAAAATCAACAGGTAAATTAATCAAGAGCAAAAGGAAGGAGGAGGAGAAGAGATAGTCAGGGGTTAAATGCTGTGGGTTAAATGTTGAATGCAGTGTTGAACAGGTAGGTCTTGAGTGATGTTTTGAATGTGGTGAGTGAGGAGGAGTCTCTGATGGTGTGAGGTAGTGAGTTCCAGAGGGTGGGAGCAGCGATGGAGAAGGCCCTGTCCCCCCCAGGATCTGAATTTGGTCCGGATGGGGGGGGGGGGGGGGTCAGGAGGTTGGTACCAGCAGAGCGGAGGTTGCGGGTGGGGAATGTGTCCTGGAGAGGAGGTCAGTAAGGTAGGATGGGGCCAGGTTATGGAGGGCTTTGTAGGTCAAGAGGAGGATTTTGTACTGGATTCTCTGGGGGATGAGGAGCCAGTGAAGTTTGTAAAGGACGGGGGGTGATGTGGTCACGGGTCCGGGAATGGGTGAGCAGACGGGCAGCGGAGTTCTGAATGTATTGGAGTTTATTGGTGATTATTGAGGGGTGAACCATAGAGGAGGCTGTTGCAGTAGTCCAGACGGGAGGTGATGAAGGCGTGGATGAGCGTTTCTGCAGCCGTGGACGAGAGGGGATGGACGGAGACGGGCGATGTTTTTCAGGTGAAAGGAGGCTTGTCTTTGTGATCTGTTTAGTGTATTTGTCGAAGGAGAGGGTTTTGGTCAAAGATGATGCCAAGATTCCGGATGTGAGGGGAGGTGGATACTGGGAAACCGTCGATGTTGAGGGCAAAGTTATGGGTGGATTTGGTGAGCGTTTTTAGGGCCAATGATGATTATTTCAGATTTATCACAGTTAAGTTTGAGGAAGTTGATTTGAAGCCAGGATTTTATTTCAGTGATGCAGTTTGTCAGGATAGAGTGGGTGGCGGTGGAGATGGACTTGGTGGAGATGAAAAGCTGGATGTCATCGGCGAAGCAGTGGAATTGGAGACCATGATGGTGGATTCAGTGACCATGGGGGGGACAGGTACAGGATGAAGAGGAGGGGGGCCAATAACTGAACCTTGGGGGGACACCTTGGGGGAGGGGAAGCAGTGGGGGGGATTTGCAGTTATTGATGGAGATGAACTGGCGTCTGTCAGAGAGGTATGATTTGATCCAAGAGAGGGCAGTGACGGTAATGTTAAAGGTGGTTTCAAGTCGGGTGAGGAGGATGGTGTGATTGATGGTGTCAACTGCATTATTTTTCATAAAAAAAACTTTATGTTGAACTTGAAGGCTCCAAGCACGGACTATATATATAGCCCCTCATTGAGGTAAAAATAAAAGTAATCCCTCCTCCTCCCCCCTCACCTCCCCCCCTCCCCCTCCTCCCTCACCTCCCCCCCCTCCCCACCCTCAACCTCCCCTCTCACCTCCCCCCCTCCCCTCTCCTCCTCCCCCTTCCCTCCTCTTCTCCCCTCTCCTCCCTCCTCTTCTCCCCTCCTCCCCCCCTCTTCTCCCCCTCCCCCCTCTCCTCTCCTCTCCCCCCCCGTTCCCCCTCCCCTCCCCTTCCTCCTCTCTCCCTTGCCCCGCCCGGCAATGCCGGGTACTTTCCCATGGCCAGCTGTACGTGGGCTGCTCGAGGGTTGGAAAACCAAGCAATCTTTATGTCTTGGCACCAAGTAAGAAAACCAGAAATGTTGTACACAGAGGTTTTGAGAAATTGAAAATTGACAAAACGTCATGTAGGAAATGTACTGTGATATTGCTCTAAAATATACATGTTCTTTTCATCATATATTTGTATTATTCTTATTCAACCCTGGGCGCCCCCCCCTCCCCCCTCCCCTCCCCCCTTTTCCTCCCCTCCCCCCCTTTTCTTCCCCTCCCCCCTTTTCCTCCC
>NC_136263.1:15167637-15195137 GCF_964187855.1 Myxine glutinosa
GTTCTTTTCATCATATATTTGTATTATTCTTATTCAACCCGGGCGAAGCCGGGTACCTCAGCTAGTACATATATATATATACATAATATATATATATACATAATATATATATATATATATATATATATATATATATATATATATATATATATATATATATATATATATATATATATATATATATATATATATATACCAGATGATTGTTTGTTTGCCATTTGTATTAGTGTACAAGAAGGTAGAAATAAATGAATGACATGTTTATCTAACCATTTATTCGGGGGGAAATTATTACGGAAGTGTACCAAGCTGTTTTACTTGCAACTTTCAAAGTGCCCTCCCTCGTGATCGATGCACAATTGCAGCCGAGCAGGCACAGAGTGGCACACACGCTTGCAGAGTTCGATATCAATTTCCTCAAACTTTGCAGTGATTTGAGCCTTCAATTCCTGAATGGTACGAGGCTTTTCACGATAAACAAGGTCTTTCATGAGCCCCCAAATAAAGAAATCTGGAGGGGTATGGTGTTGGGGAGCGTTATAAGGAGTCTTAAGCATTATAAGGAGCGTTATAAGTAAGCGTATGGGGAGTGTAAGGTCTAAATGGTTATATAAACATGTCATTCATTTATTTATACCTTCTTGTACACTGTAATACAAATGTCAAACAAACAATCAACTGACAGAAATATATATAAACAAAAATCGGGCGCTACTTTTGACTCACCCTGTATATATATATATCGTATAAACCGAGCTAGATAGGTGGTATTGCCCCCTTTGACAGAAACAACCTCAAGTAGGCGTTTCTTGTAACTGTCTACCTTTCTCTGACATCGACTGGGAGAAATTTTCGCCCACTCCTCCATGCAGAATTCTTTCAGCTGTGCGATGTTTGAGGGGTTTCTTGCATGCACAGCTCGTTTCAAATCCCCCCACAACATCTCGATGGGATTTAGATCTGGGCTTTGTCTTGGCCATTCCAGAACCCTCCATGTCTTTCTTTTCAGCCATTCCTTGGTGGATTTACTGGTATGTTTAGGGTCATTGTCATGTTGGAAGGTCCACCTTCGGTTGAGCTTCAACTCTCCGACAGATGGCCTCACATTATCCTCAAGCACCCCTCTGGTACAATGAAGAATTCATAGTGGGTTCTATGATGGTGAGCTGCCCATGCCCTAATGCAGCAAAGCTGCCCCAAACCATAATATTTCCACCACCATGCTTTACAGTTGGTATCAGGTTCTTGTGGTCAAATGCTGTCTTTGGTATTCGCCAAACATGTCTTCTGCTACTGTGGCTAAATCGCTCTACCTTTGACTCATCTGTCCAGAGCACATTGTTCCAGAAGTGCTGGTCTTTGCCTAGGTGTTCATTGGCAAACTTTAGTCTTGCCCTGATGTTCTTTCTGGACAGCAAAGGTTTCCTCCTGGAACACTTCCCATGTAGATCAAATTTGTGCAGCCTGTTTCTAATGGTAGACCCGTGCACTTTGACATCAACAGTGGCAAGAGCTACCTGTAGGTCCCGTGATAACATTTTGGGGTTCTTAGAGACTTCTTTCAGCATCTTGCGGTCTGCTCTCAGGCTGAATTTGCTGGAGCGGCCTGGCCTGAACAAGTTGGCAGTTGTTGGGAATCTTCTCTACTTGTCGATGATCTTCCGGACAGTCGAATAATTGATTCCAAATTGTTTGGAGATCTTTTTGAATCCCTTCCCAGACTCGTAGGCATCTATAACCTTCTTTCTGAAGGCCTCAGAGAGCTCTGAAGGCCACAACTCGCTGCATTCTCAGCATGGTGACGCCACACAATTCAACCACAAAGAGCAAACCAAACTAAATGTCTGAGGTTTAAATAAGACAGGTTCCTCCAAGATCCTCTCTAACGATGTTCTCATCATTTGCACCTGAGCTGGTGCACCTGATTCTAATTTTAGGTATTTGAAGTGATAAATGTCGGGGTGTACTTACTTTTTCCACATGCGAAATTTGCATTTATGTTTATTTAAATTATACAATGGACGACAAAATGTAAATGTTTCATGATATTTGTTATATTATATCACCTTTATCTATCAATATTGTTGAAATGAAGATCAAATAGCTGTATGTTGAAATACAGTGGAACCTTGACTTACGAGTGCCCCAACTTACGAGTTTTTCGAGATAAGAGCCGTCGCTCGGGCGGTTTATTGCTTTGAGATGCGAGCCGAGATCTGAGTTACGAGCTTTCGCCACCCGGTCACGTGGTTATCTTGCCGTGCAAGTACAGTATCTCTGTCGTATAGCGCTGCATTTTTGTTTTCGCATGTTGGTTATTTTGAGTTTACGCCACCAGGTGGGTTCTGGTCATGTGGTTATCTTGCCGTGCAAGTACAGTATCTCTGTCGTATAGCGCTGCATTTTTGTTTTCGCATGTTGGTTATTTTGAGTTTACGCCGCCAGGTGGGTTCCGGTCACGTGGTTATCTTGCCGTGCAAGTACAGTATCTCTGTCGTATAGCGCTGCATTTTTGTTTTCGCATGTTGGTTATTTTGAGTTTAGGCCACCAGGTGGGTTCCGGTCACGTGGTTATCTTGCCGTGCAGGTACAGTATCTCTGTCGTATAGCGCTGCATTTTTGTTTTCGCATGTTGGTTATTTTGAGTTTACACCGCCAGGTGGGTTCCGGTCACGTGGTTATCTTGCCGTGCAAGTACAGTATCTCTGTCGTATAGCACTGCATTTTTGTTTTCGCATGTTGGTTATTTTGAGTTTACGTCGCCAGGTGGGTTCCGGTCACGTGGTTATCTTGCCGTGCAAGTACAGTATCTCTGTCGTATAGCGCTGCATTTTTGTTTTCGCATGTTGGTTATTTTGAGTTTACGCCACCAGGTGGGTTCCGGTCACGTGGTTATCTTGCCGTGCAAGCACAGTATCTCTGTCGTATAGCGCTGCATTTTTGTTTTCGCATGTTGGTTATTTTGAGTTTACGCCACCAGGTGGGTTCCGGTCACGTGGTTATCTTACCGTGCAAGTACAGTATCTCTGTCGTATAGCGCTGCATTTTTGTTTTCGCATGTTGGTTATTTTGAGTTTACGCCGCCAGGTGGGTTCCGGTCACGTGGTTATCTTGCCGTGCAACTACAGTATCTCTGCCGTATAGCGCTGCATTTTTGTTTTCGCATTTTGGTTATTTTGGAAAATTTCATGTTCATGTCGAACATTTCATGTTCATGTTCATGTTTTCATGTTCATGCCATGCCAGGCCACAACTTGTTCAGAGTGCCGGCGATAGCTCGCCTTCTCTTTGTGGAAAACACGGTGAGATCCTTAACATCCAACAACTAATGGGACGCAAGCGGGGCGCCCAGTTTAGCGGTACACACATTGATGAATCACCCTGCCTGTGATTCACCCATGACAGGTTATAGCTGGGTCGGGATTCAAACCCAGGCTGGACAGTTTAGACTTTAGAGTCAAGTGTGCGTACCTCCAGTCCAGGCCATCCTGCCAACTTGTATGCTGCATACAGGTGAAATATAAAGCGCGAGATATTTTTATATATACTGTATATTTAAAAAAAAATTGGTGTGGTTTTTGGCGGGCTGGAACGGATTAATAGCATTTCAATGCATTTTAATGGGGAAATTTGATTTGAGAAACGAGCAATTTGAGTTACGAGCTCGGTCACAGAACGAATTAAACTCGTAAGTCAAGGTTCCACTGTATATTGAAAAAGTCAAAACTTTACATGGGGTGTACTTACTTTTTTGTGTGTGTGTGTGTGTGTGTGTGTGTGTGTGTGTGTGTGTGTGTGTGTGTGTGTGTGTGTGTGTGTGTGTGTGTGTGTGTGTGTGTGTTCACATGCATGTAGTATCATTTAGGATTTGGAGTGGATTTTATGCTGAATTTATGCAGGATTTTTAATCGAGGGACATGAAGAAATGTGAGCTCAAGATATATTTTTCCTGCATTTCTTGGGAGTTGCAATCTTCACCACTTGGGAGTTGCAATCCTTTGTGTATATACGTGTTTGAACCAGACTATAAAATCCCCATTTCAGCTTTCACTTAGAATGAATACCCCATGTGCATCACAACAATTTGGCAAAATTGGTATGACAGTTGAGATTACTGTTACCGTCACTGCTCAGCAACACTGTTATGTTGTCAGAAAGTCACAAGGGAAAGAAAAAGACCGTGCACATTGAAATATTTTCCAACTTCAAAGCAGTAAAACCCCATTTGTGCACAGTCAAGAATTATACAATAATAGTATAGTAATGAGGAATTTGCTGGGTTTTTTTCAACCTTAAACGTATCAATGTTTTGGTGTTTTTTTTTACTGAATGCTGAATATATAGACATGTTATTTGTGATTGTGTAGAATCAGTTCATGTCATTCTTTTTTTTCTGACATCATACCATAATTTCCTCTTCTACCTGGTGTTGGCTTAGCGGTTAGGGTGCCGGCTTGGGATCCTATGATCCTGGGTTCAAATCCCGGTCGATCACTGAATTAACACCAGGGGGGTTGACTCAGCCTGTCATCCTTCTGGAGTCGGCAAATTGAGTACCAGTTCACTGGTAATTCCCTGTGTGTCGCAAGAGGTGACCAACAGGGTTGGCGGCAGGAAGGGGATCCGGCCATAAAGCATTGCTTCAAAAAGGGGACCACGGTGCCCGAAAAAGGCCAACCCCTGCTCTGTGGGGAAAATTGGCCTCAAAATGTGGTTTATTTTTGTATACCATAATTACCTCTGCCACCAAATGTGGATGGAGGTTTTGTTTTCACCTCTGTCTGTCTGTTTGACTGTCCGTCTGCCTGTCTGTGAGCAGGCTATTTTAAAAGGTTATGAACGGATTCAGATGAAACTTGGTGGACAGGTTGGGTGTTTGACAAGGACGAATTGATTACATTTCGGTGAAGATCCGGATGCGGATCATGTCCGATAATTATTTAATTGTTTAATTGCTTCTTCACCATTGAGTTATTTGGCCAAAACCGATGTATCTACGATATCTCGAAAGATTGTGGACAAGCTATGACAAAACTTGGTGGATGAGTTGGTTAGGTGACTATAACAAGTCCATTCGATTTTGGTTCAGGTCCGCATCCAGATCCGGCCTGTGAGTGGATACAAAACGTTGACTGTTCAGCCTGGCAGAGGTATGCGCTCTACCACGGGCGGTTCAAGTTTGAGAAGTGTTTGTTTGACTTCTATGTATTCATGAACCACAGGATCAAATGAATTGAAAACTGCTATGTGCTCGAGTAGTGCCTGGGAATGTTTTAAGCATCAATAAACTAAACATAGTCCTGGAGGTCTACTGATGTACCTGTTCTCTACTGTTGTGCGCGTATGCTTTCCTCGCCCCCTCTTGTCTCCCGCTCCCTTTATTAGTCCCCTACCGGTGTACACCGGAGGGGACTATAGGTTTGCACGCCGTCCGTCAGTCCGTCACGCAAAGAACAGTTTTCCGGACTTTTTTTCTACACTCTTAAAGCTAATCATTTCAAACTTGGCACATCGTTTCCTCATGATAAGTTACAGATCTAGTTCGAACTTCACGACGTTTCGATCATTTTTGACAAAGTTATGGCACTTTGAACTTTGGGAATTCTGATAATTCTGATGATCCTTAACTCAGTGCCATTTTAAGTTTTAATTTCCTTTAAAAAAGATTTTCTCTGCAATAATAGGAACGATTGAGATCAAATTTTCACCGTAGGGGGGACTCGGTCGGGAGAATATTTTAATGGTAATTATGACGTCACAGGTCACGTGGTTCGGGCGCCATATTGTTTTTCGTGAAAACACGAAAACCCCTTTTTCTCTGCAACGGCTGAACAGATCGAGACGAATCTTTGCAGGCAGAATCGCATGCCCATGACGAACAAAAAAGTCAGCGAGCATGACGTCATGCGTCACATTGTTTTAGAGTTATGACGTTTTTAAGCATGAACCTTTAAAACCGAGCCCCTCCCTCATTTTTGATCCAATCGAGGGGAAACTTCACAGATCTGTTCCGCATGTCAGTCTACTAAAATGTCCTTTTGGAATTTGCGATAGCTCACGTGGTTTGGCAGATATCGCTAATTAAACGAAAATATTTTAAAAATGGATATCTCTTGAATCGCTTTATTGATCGACGTGAAACTTCACACTATAGTAGACGTCATGACAAGTAACAAGTGCGCAAAATTTCAAGATGATTGGATGTACGGTCTGGAAGCTAGAAGTTGTTATTGCGTGAAGAAGAAGAGGCGTCAAGTGTGCGGATTTAATTATTTATCACATGTACAGACTGAAAGCATCGTTGGACACGACCTGTCGCGGTCATTTTAACCTCAAATAAAATTCTAATTTAAGATTTGTCAATAGCTGAGGTATATTAACAAACGAATAAAACAGATTTGGTCAAATTCTGACTTTTTTAACTCGATCGCATTTGACAGAGTTGTGACAAGCTGAGGAAGAAGAAACCTCGCATTGGCTTCTCCAATGTGCCATAAAAAAATGGATATCTCTTGAATCGCTAGTACCTCAGACCGTGAGTTGGTAATAATTTATATAATTCACACAGTGCAATACGTGCAAGCCGCTCCACGGAGCGACCTTGCGGGCTTATCAACGAGGCGAGGCGTGACACACATGTGTCTCAACATACCTCAGATCAAGTTTGAAAACCAGCATCAACCGTGCAAAAATTTGCATATTCGATCATTTTTGACAAAGTTATGGCACTTTGAACTTTGGTAGGGGACATGTATTGCAGTGCAATACTCAGAATGCTTGTTTATTGTATATTTTATGGCTCAGTGCATGTTTTGATGTGTAATGTATTTGCTCTTACACGAGCCTTGACTCTGTATACAATCTTTTTAAAAATCTTTTTGGAAATATGTATGGCTCTGGGTTTGAGTTTGAATTAGCACCACTCTGGGTTTGAGTTGTTATCCCAAGTCATAAACATACCAGTTCTGGAAGAATTATCCAGTCTGTAAGGATGGTTTGTTCAGCAAGTTTAATTGACTTATTTTGTGTTTGAAAAGAACCACTTGCAGATGTCATCATTGACCAAAAAAGTTTGATCAACACTGCACCTTCAAAGTTGAGAAAAATGGGGATTGATTCTCCATGATGTGAAGCAGATTAGAACTAGAAGTACAAATTGTTGCAACATTCAATTTGAGTAACCATATTCTGGAAGGTGCACAGTATGACCGAAGACTTAGGGCAAGCTTTGCAGGGGCAACTGATCTTATAGCTACTGAAGGTAGATACCAGCTGCCATGACTAGCAAGATCTATTCACTTAGATGACAACACTCAAAAGGAAACTAAACAGGCTAATGTCCTCCAGGGTAGTGTTCTGGGCCAAGTCCTATTCCTGATTTTCATCAACGATCTCTCTGACTCTCTGGAAAATCCTCTTTATCTATTTGCTGATGACCCCACAATCTGCCGTGACATCCCTCATCCTTCAGACAGGCAGTCCGCAGCTTTCCTCTCTTCAGATATTGGCAAAAAAATCAGTGTTCAAACACTTGGAATATGTCTCTAAATCCTAAGAAATCTCTCACTCACCGAAAAGACTATCTGGCAAACCCTGCCCCCCTTCTACTTTCTTAACTATCCTCTTTAATAAGTTCAGTCATTCAAACTCCTGGGTATCACTATCAGCCACAATATTTCTTGGGCAAACCACATTTCAATGTTGGCCTCCAAAGCCAGTCGCCGTACAAAGTCCTTGGCACACCTGAACTCTGATCCACCTCCAAGGACTTCATCCACAGCTTTATGGAGTACTGCTCTCCACTCTTGGCTGACGCTACAGCCTTCCACCTTGCTCTAATTTATGCCATGGAAACCAAGACCTTCAAGATCATTGGAATCTTTTGTGATAATTCCAATGACCTTGAAGGCCTTGTCCATCTTTTTGCTTCTTTATCCATATTGTCCACCACGTGCTTCTTCCCCTACACCTGCTTCTTCCCTACATCTCTTCCCTACATCTCTTACTTCTCCAAGTCTCCCTGTATTTTTCCCTCATTTCTGCTGTTGATGTTTCCCTCTTCGCTCTATGCTGTTCCTTTTGCTCTGTTTTGTCCTACTTTGATGAGAAAAAGGGGAGTAATTCCAACAAAAGTTCACTCCTTTACATAATTTATTGAAGCCTGGTTGCTGGGAGAAACTTATTTCTTTATTAACGATAATGAAGGGGCAGTTTTACATGGAATTCCAGAATTCATAATATTCACTTTGCAGATTTGACCCCTCACCTGGTGCCAGAAAGTTTGTTATCATTCACACAGCCATGACTTGATTTTTAACCATTCACCTGGAACACAAGGTACTCTCATTATCACCTGTGCTGACTCTCCAATGCATTTTAATTTTTCCATATGAGATCGAGGATCGTGGAAGAGATGCAACGGAGGGTAAGAGCGCGGGCAACAATCTGACATTGGGGCAGTAGGAGTCCAGTTGGACGCAATATAACAATTGATTGAACGAGCAATGGCTCGAAGTCAGACCCCTAAGACTCCTTCAAATTCTAAGGTGCTATAAGACCCTTTAAAATCCCAACACCCTTTAAGACGCAGCAGAACCATAAAATACTTTAAGAACCAAAAGACCTAGAGGACCGAAAAGATCCTGAAGACCCCAAAAACCCTTAAAGACTCCGAGGAACCAGAGGACCCAAAAGACCCTGAGGATCCTAAAAAAGCATTTACAATTTATCCATCATCTTGACTGTAAACATTAAGGCAACTTGAGACATTATCTGCTCGATAATCATCTCACGGATAAGTGGCCTAGTCGAAGTGTCCTTTTGGGAGTCAATACATCCAGTAGAGGCAGTTATTAATCGAAAGTGAAACTCTTGCTTTGACTACCTTAGTACTAGAGTAAAGGTGGGTGAAGTTCCCTCACCCATCCGCCCACTACCACCACAATCTCCTGCGTCGGTCCTTTCATGCATGGTTATCTATCTATAATTCCAGTAATCTCTGTCTGTACGTTTGTACGTTTGTACGTCTGTTTGTCTGTGACCGCTGTTTCTCGACAACCACGGGTCCGATATACTTTTAACTTGCCAGGTATATTGCTGGGGACCCGAGGATGTGCCTTTTCAAGGTTTCATATTAATCGGACAATTACTTACCGAGCTATGTCCAAAAAACGATTCAACCAATCAGAGAGCAGCGAACGATCGCGTGTGCCGAACGTGGCGGACACACTCTGCCTCGGATGGCACATTTGAGAGCGTATTCATTTATTTCACGTTTGCAAACTATGTTGGCGTTAAACTATGTTTTAAAACTAATAAAACCGAATTTGCGATTCATTCGCTTTCCTGCGCATTTGTGCACGCGATGGCGATTTCTTTACCAAACTCCGGAAGCCGTTCGCTTTGGACCAAACCATTGCATGTAAATAGAGGGGGGGGATTGTCACCGTACTCGCAAGCCGTTCGCTTTGGACCAAACCATTTCATGTAAATAGAGGGGGGGGATATAATTTTAGATATAGATATAGTACGGGCAATGCCCTAGTATGTTCAATGTCCTGAATGTCTGCACCAGAGTAGTCTTTGTACTCACTGTGTCTCACAGGCAATTTCAAATGAGCAATCCTCAGTACAATGGACCAAGGAGGGTGTAGATATTGGGTGCGGAAATGGTATCGTTTACCACCTCTCCCTAAAGGGGTATCTTGCCCCACATTACTCCACTATTAACCCTTGAGAAAGTTGCTGCGTGCCCATAAGTACTGACACATTTTCAACACCTTTGTGGTAATACGTGTCCCACTCCTTCGCAATTTCTCACACAAACTATAAAATATGTGTGCGGTGTTTTGCCATAACGCCACCGAGAGATTTCTGTTCAAATGCAATAAAACACAATTTTTGAACACGAGGTGTGCTGGCTGCTCGAACAGACCAATTCTGTAATGCCCGGAGGGCTGTGAAGGTGCTGTATAACACTGATCCAAAATCGATACAATGCATCTGTAAGGAAAATAAAAAGCTATTTGCAGGTGCAGAAATTGTGAGTTATGGAGCCAAGTCTCAGAAAATCGACAAATGCCTTTTGAGAAGGTTTATGAATGTTATAGTATGCTTTTGATTCTTAATATGTATTTTATTTATTTATTTATATATATATATATACAGTATATACTCCAGTGGGGATTTTACACATTGTAAGCAATAACGAAATGTGCTTCCGATGTAGATACATAATAAATAGAAGCTTTATGATTATAGGCTTGTAAAACCGACCACCTGCTGAATATACCGACCGAGGTTTTTTTTTGTTTGTTTTGTTTTACGGATGCGTTTTCAATATCTTCCGTAAATTTTCATTGAAGTTTTCATTTCACAGTTTATAGTTACAAGTACAACTGCTCACTACGGGAGTGGCAGGGGGAGTCATGTTATTTCCCTTATTATTGTTATTGCCAATTATTATTACTATTACTTATGTAAGATTAGGTCATTTAAAGGATCAGACCATGTATGATAATATAACATGTTAGATCAGGTCAATGAAAGAATCAGAACATGCATGGCATTATAACATGTTGGATTATAACAGGTTATTAACCTGTGTGGGGTATCTAACATATTATAACATGTTAGAGCATGGCATTATAACATGTTTGATCAGGTCATTGAAAGGATCAGGCCATGCATGACAATATAACATGTTAAATCACGTCATTGAAAAGATCAGAACATGCATGACATTATAACATGTTAGATCATGTCAATGAAAGGATCAGAACATGCATGACAATATAACATGTTATATCAGGTCATTGAAAGGATCAGAACATGCATGACATTATAACATGTTAGGTCAGGTCATTGAAAGGATCAGGCCATGCATGCCATTATTACATGTTAGGTCAGGTCATTGAAAGGATCAGAACATGTATGACATTATAACATGTTAGATCAGGTCATTGAAACGATCAGAACATGTATGACATTATAACATGTTAGATCAGGTCATTGAAAGGATCAGAACATGCATGACATTATAACATGTTAGATCAGGTCATTGAAAGGATCAGAACATGCATGACATTAGAACATGTTAGGTCAGGTCATTGAAAGGATCAGAACATGCATGACATTATAACATGTTAGGTCAGTTCATTGAAAGGATCAGAACATGCATGACATTATAACATGTTAGATCAGGTCATTGAAAGGATCAGGCCATGCATGACATTATAACATGTTAGATCAGGTCAATGAAAGGATCAGAACATGCATGACATTATAACATGTTAAATCAGGTCCTTGAAAGGATCAGAACATGCATGACATTATAACATGTTAGGTCAGGTCATTGAAAGGATCAGGCCATGCATGACATTATTACATGTTAGGTCAGGTCATTGAAAGGATCAGAACGTGCATGACATTATAACATGTTAGATCAGGTCTTTGAAAGGATCAGAACATGCATGACATTAGAACATGTTAGGTCAGGTCATTGAAAGGATCAGAACATGCATGACATTATAACATGGTATATCAGGTCATTGAAAGGATCAGACCATGCATGATATATGTTCGATCAGGTCATTGAAAGGATCAGGCCATGCATGACAATATAACACGTCAAATCAGGTCATTGAAAGGATCAGGCCATGCATGACATTATAAAATGTTAAATCAGGTCAATGAAAGGATCAGAGCAAGCATGACATTATAACATGTTAGATCATGATTAGACTGTGAATGAAAGCATGAGACCATGCATGATATTATAACATGTTAGATCAGGTGAATGAAAGGATCAAACCTTGCATGGCGTTATAATTTGTTAGATCAGGTCATTGAAAGGATCAAACCGTGCATGGCGTTATATTATGTTAGATCAGGTGAATGAAAGGATCAGACCTTGCATGGCGTTATAATATGTTAGATCAGGTCATTGAAAGGATCAAACCGTGCATGGCGTTATAATATGTTAGATCAGGTCATTGAAAGGATCAGACCTTGCATGGCGTTATAATATGTTAGATCAGGTCATTGAAAGGATAAAACCGTGCATGGCGTTATAATATGTTAGATCAGGTCATTGAAAGGATCAAACCGTGCATGGCGTTATAATATGTTAGATCAGGTCATTGAAAGGATCAAACCGTGCATGGCGTTATAATATGTTCGATCAGGTCATTGAGAGGATCAAACCGTGCATGGCGTTATAATGTGTTCGATCAGGTCATTGAAAGGATCAAACCGTGCATGGCGTTATATTATGTTAGACCAGGTCATTGGGAGGATCAAACCGTGCATGGCGTTATAATATGTTAGATCAGGTCATTGAGAGGATCAAACCGTGCATGGCGTTATAATATGTTCGATCAGGTCATTGAAAGGATCAAATCGTGCATGGCGTTATAATATGTTCGATCAGGTCATTGGGAGGATCAAACCGTGCATGGCGTTATAATATGTTAGATCAGGTCATTGAGAGGATCAAACCGTGCATGGCGTTATATTATGTTAGATCAGGTCAATGAAAGGATCAAACCGTGCATGGCGTTATATGATGTTAGATCAGGTCATTGGGAGGATCAAACCATGCATGGCGTTATAATATGTTAGATCAGGTCATTGAAAGGATCAAACCGTGCGTGGCGTTATATTATGTTAGATCAGGTCAATGAAAGGATCAAACCGTGCATGGCGTTATAATATTGTTACGGGTCGCGGACAAGATGTTACTTTGGGCCGAGCGGATGGTCAACCACGACCGTGACAGGATCCCCGATTAGCCCGACTCCCCCAACGTTGACCAATCGCGCCACAGGTATTCAATCGGGAAACCTCTAAGGCGACCGAATGTAAAGAGGAAGAGAGAAGAAGACAGAGTACGGAGGAATAACAGGATTTATTATACACACAAGCAAAAAGAAAGCAGTCACGTTTATTTACAGGCACATGAGACGCAGGTGACACAGTGAAATCTTTAGCTTATACAGACTTAATTACCTACCCAGGACAGAACAAACAAGACGACTCACACGGGGAATGATGACAGGAATTGGCTGGAAGGAGAGGAAAGTCCACTGGGTCCGGCAGCACGATCCGCACGTTGGGCAGCCGCCGTTCCTTCGCGGCCCTGCTCCGAACTGCCGTCCAGGTCCCTAAACGGTTGGCGAGCGTTGTTGCTGCTGCGGCTGCAGACGCTGCCGCTCGCGAGCAAGGTGACGAATAGCAGGCTTGGTGCTTCCTTGGATGATCTCTGCTTGTTGGACCTCACAACTCAGCTCTTTTTTGGACCCTCTCTCTTCTCAGCTCATCTGCCTTGGACCTTTTTGCGACTCTCTTAAAAGCTCCTCTCCTTTCTCAGCCCATCTCATGTCTCTCCCTCCTTGTCTCAACGGCTTGGACTCCCTCTCGTCTGCCAAAGCTGGTGTCCTGGACTCAACTGCTTCGGGAACGCCCCTGCCGTGGGTTATATAGGCCCCGCCCCTCAACCTTTGCGAACCTCCCCGATTTCTCTTCCTCCGCCCTCTCTAGCCAAACCCCTGGCTCATGGTTGGTCGAGTGGGGCTGGCTCACTCCTCCCCTCTATGACGAGGTGGAGACACGCCTTTCTTCTCCGACCCTGCCTCGTGGTCAATGGCGGCAATTGGAGGGGAGGTAATTGCCAATCGACGAAAGGGGGAATGGAGGTTTTTTTTTGGGAATGGGAATGAAGGGAATCTATCTCTTTCACTTGGTGCAATGGAGTACTTCTATTAATGGGAGACACAGCCTTACCCTAAAACACAGAATAAGATATAACTATCGAACAGGGGTAATCTATGATTGGCTGACGTGTATGCTTGTGGACTAATTATGGGACGCCCTTTTGACCTTTACACAGCTCCGGAGGCAGGAGGCGCAGAATAACCAATAATAATAATAAAGCACACAATAAAAAAAATACAGTCCTCATATCTGCAACACTGCACCCTCCTCCTCTTAGGCACGACCCGGGCCTACAACTTTTATTTAGTGTGACACGTAGGTGTAGTTCCCTCTACTTTTAACCTGACCCTGAGTGCGACAGTTTTTTTAAAACATAAATAAATGTGTCCCGCTGCTCCATTGCACCCTGCCTAACAGACTTACTCCCACAGTTAACCGAATTGCGGAATGGTCTTCAAACTACACACTGACGGTGGGGAGCATTATTTACAATGACTCTGCTTTTATTTACAAGACTAACCCAGGACCTGTAATTGTTCTTTCTGGGGGGGAGACAGTCTGCTCTGCATCAATGCACCATTAAAGCACCCAAAACCGCACCAATACACACCCAAGCACCAATCGGTGCAGTCACCATTGTTCAAGAAAATAAAACCAACAACCCCTAACCCTGCAGGTGATCTCTTGCTCTTCGGCTCCTTCTGCTGGTTATTATTATTTGTTCTTCCAGATGTTGTCATTCTTTCATTTTCTTACTGGCGGCCTATTTGCAATAAAGTGTGCCCAACGTGTCCATTTTATTTTCTTTATTTATGGCCCACAGGGCCGACTACGTGTGGTTCACCTGTGGGGCATCGGTGCCCTGTGGCCAAGGTCCGCCAGCAAGATTTCGGGCCCTCATGGCCGGTTCCAGCAGAGGGGCCATGCCCCAACCCATGGGGTCCATCAGTGGTGCTCGGCCACAGGCATGTGGTCCATAATGTGGTGCATCGATGCAGACAGCTGGTTCTGGGAATTCCGGGCGCACAATGGAGGACTCACGCACGCTCCCCTCAGCGCCCAATGGCGCACAGGTCATGTGGGAGACAAAAAGAGACAAATGAGCGAGGGGTAAGGTCACAAGGGTACACATCAAACAAGGCAATGCAAGGTGAAATGCGTACGGAGGGCGAAGTGGGAAAGCTCGTCCCTACCGTACGTGACCCCCCCTGTCACCTACACTACCCTTGCCCTTACCCCATATTTACAAAAATCTACACATTTACAAATTCGTCGCTAATGTCTCGTCTTCCCCATATTTCTTCTACACCAAATTCGTCTCCACAATCCCTCTAACCAAAATTTGCCATCACCCAATTCATCACCAATCCTCATAAGGAGGAAGAGATGGAACAACAAAGCACAATGTCACACCCACGTCATGATGCGTCTCACAATCCAAACATTTGCATCATAAAAAATAATCAAAACATGGCATGGTGTGGAGTACCTGTCACCTCAGGTGAGTGGATGCAGATGGTGCGAGGAGACTCCAATCCTAACTATCCTCTAAATGACATTAACACACTTTACACTACCCGGGGTCTTTCCCTGCCAATCCATTGGCCACTTACACTATGGGTTCTAATAACCAATTCCCATTGACCAAACTGTGGTGCTTCTCAATTTGGGGTCTCACTCCCCCGATTCATCTCCCGGTGCCCTTGCACAATTTCTGGGCTGTGACGTGTAGCTCTCCCAGCAGGTCTACCCATCTGCACACCTCCACCACTGCAGTTGCCACCCGAGCTTACCTGCTCCTTAACCTAACCTATCTACTGGGGAAGGCCCCTCCTGGCTCTGTCACCCCTCGGTGCCCTCTGGCACTGGGCTACCCGGGTCCGTCCTCCGGATCCTCGGGCCCCATCCACAACAACTCTACCGGCTCCCAGAGCCCACCTGCGGCCTCAACTGGCCGACATCCTCACAGTGGTGGAGTGCCCAAACCAACTACACACACTAACAGGCTACACGCCCAGCCATTTCCACAACACTAATGCACCCATTCAAATACCATTCTCTCACCCGCACCACAGATGCCAATATCCAACCACAATTTACCTATACCCTCTACCTAACACTTACACTACCCGCCCCGGGTATTCGTGATGGGGGTCCACTCTTCCCCCATTCACACCTTCGCACCATCCACTCCACTCCATCGTTTCCACCATACTCACTCCACGACCATCCATTCCAATCCTCCAGATATTCCACATGACCATTTATTCCACGTAGCCACATACACCTGTTGTTGCACACCTGTGCAATCACCTGGTGCCACCTGCACCCTCCTCCTCTTCCTGGACCATTTGGTCAACACAACACGCAATCACCTTCACTCACTCATACACTGCTCCACACACCTGTTCAGTTGCACACCTGTGCAATCACACCTGTTCAATCCTCAAACACACGGCATCATCTCATCTAACTACTCCCCTCTGAAACTTGCGCTTCCCAGTCGCCCCTTTAAACTATTGCGCTCCCACGTCATTATCATCCACACTAATCTACCAGCGTCCCCACTACAGGTGTCATTCACTAACTAACCTTAACGTTACCTAATGTCATCTAGGGCCCTACACACAATATCCTAACCCACCCGGGCTAGTTTTCACTGCCATCAACCCCATAAACTAGTGCTCCTTTGCCCCCCCGTGAGGGATGGCAGAGTTGCTATCCCATCACGTGGGGCATCCATTACTACTATCCCCCCAGTCCTCTGACGCTACGAGCCCCCGTCGCAAGAGGTACTGGGTCCTGCCTCGGCCTCTAGAGCCGAGGCGATCCATGAGGGCGCCTGCTCACCGGCATAAGGTCTTATCCGGTCGGCATGGACGATCCGAGGGAGGGCCCGTGGCCCCATTTTGATCTTAATGACCACGTCACAGATTTGCGACAGGACGACTCCCGGGCCTTGCCAGGGGGAGGTGAGTTTTGGGCACCTGCCCTTCCGTCTCCGGGGATTAAAGAACCAAATCTTCATCCCCGGAGCGTATTGACTCCCCTGGCTCCGGTCGTCGTACCTGCGCTTCATCTTGGCCCCCGCCAGATGGAGCTGGCGGCGGGCGAAGGCATGGACCCTCTCCATGCCTTCCTCCAGGTGACGTGCGTAACCCTCCCTCGGCGGTGTATCCGTGGTATCTGGCACGGGACCGCATAGCAAGTCGGCGGGAGCCCGTAACTCCCGCCCATACATAAGCAACGCTGGACTGCATGCGGTGGCCCCGTGCTGGCTAGTTCGGTAGGCCATCAACAAGTACGGGAGATGTTCGTCCCAGTCATCCTGACGGGTGGTGGTGAACAATGCTAGTTGTTGTATCAAAGTTCTGTTGAACCGTTCCACCATCCCGTCAGATTGTGGCCGCAAGGGCGTGGTTCTTGTTTTCCGAATTGACAGGAGTCTGCACACATCTTTTAGTAATTGGCTCTCAAAATTTCGTCCCTGATCGGTGTGCAGCTCCTGTGGAATCCCGTGCCGACATACAAATCCTTCCACGAAGGCCTGTGCTACCACCCCTGCTTCTTGGTTGGGGAGGGCATAGGCCTCCGGCCACTTGGTGAAATAGTCCATCACAACGAGGATATACTTATTACCTTGGCGGGTGCGGGGTAGTGGTCCTAGAATATCCATAGCCACCCGCTCAAGGGGGGCCCCCACCTGATGGAATTGAAGGGGGGCCCTCATCCTCCGTGCTGGTCCCTTTTTGGCAGAACAGGCGTCGCATCTCCGACACCAGTCCTGTATGTCGCACCCCATATTCACCCAATAGAATCTCCGGCGGACCCGAGATATTGTCTTTGTCCTGCCCAAATGGCCGCCGGAGCGGGTACCATGCACCTGTTGGAATATGACGTTCTTAAATTTGTCAGGGACTATCACCAGCCAGGAAGTTCTATCAGAGGGAACCTCCACCCACTTGCGATACAAGATGTTGCCTTTCAATTCCAGGGTCTGCCACTGAGCCCAATACGCCTTTGTTTGCGCCCCGAGGGGGGTGACCTCTTCCCCCTTTGGTCTTTGCCCCAATTTGACCCATTGGAACACCGGCCCCAGAACAGGATCCTCCTGCTGGGCCGTGCTCCAAGCCAATTCTCCAAATTCCTCGTCCGCGGTTAGTGGCAAAATTGGCCCTCTCACCCGGGTTGCCCGGACGACGAGAATCGGGGCAGAATCGCCCAATTGCTCCCTCTCCTCGTGTCTCGCACAAAATTTACAGTTTTCCCCCAGACAAGGACGCCGAGAGAGTGCGTCTGCATTACCATGGGCCTTCCCGGCCCTATGGGTCACATTAAAATCGTACTGCTGCAACTTTTCCAACCACCTTGCAATTTGGCCCTCTGGTTCCTTGAACCGAAGGAGCCATTGCAAGGAGGAATGGTCAGTTCGAACCGAAAATTTCCGCCCGTACAGGTACGGGTGGAAATGGTTCATGGCAGCCAGCATAGCCAATAACTCTTTGCGAGTGACACAATAATTTCGCTCGGGCCTACTTAAGGCCCGACTATAATAACCAATCACTCTCTCCACGCCCTCCTGTGTCTGGGACAAAACTGTGCCCAATCCTTCCTGGCTCGCATCCGTGTCCAGGGTAAATGCCCCGTTACTAGTGGGGTAAGCTAGAAGGGGTGCGGATGTTAAACACCCCTTCAATTTTTGGAAGGCCTCGTGGCACTCCCGTGTCCAATTAAATCGCGTCCCCTTCTCCGTAAGCCGGTGGAGGGGACGGGCCAACTCCGCAAATTTCGCCACAAAGCACCGGTAGTAGGAGCAGAGTCCCAAAAATCCCCGCACCTCCTTGATGGTACGTGGTGCGGGCCACTCCTCTACCGCTTTAATTTTGTCTGGGTCCGTTTTTACCCCCTCGCGGCCGATCACGTGACCTAGATAGGCCACCTCTCTTGCAAACAAAGTGCACTTACTCGGGTTCAGCTTCAACCCTGCCTGTCTGAGGCACCCGAACACCTGGTCCAAATTAGCTACCGCCTGGGGGAAGGTCTTGGCATGTACTAGGACGTCATCCAGGTATACCAGGCATGATTGCCATGGCATGCCGCCTTGTACATGTTCCATTAATCGCTCAAAGGTGGCGGGGGCGTTACACAAACCAAACGGCATCACAGTGAACTGATACAGCCCCTTACCTGTGGAAAATGCCGTTTTCTCCTTCCCTGTCCGATCCATCTCCACCTGCCAATACCCACTCTTGAGGTCCAAAGTTGTGAACCAATTTGAGCCCGCAACGGCATCGAGGGTGTCATCAATCCTTGGCAGGGGATATGAGTCCTTGAGTGTCACGTTGTTTAGCTGGCGATAGTCCACGCAGAACCGCGTGGTCCCATCCTTCTTTTTGACCAGCACAACAGGTGACATCCAAGGACTTCCCGAGGGCTCGATCACGCCTGCGTCGAGCATTTTTTCAACCTGCTCGTCAGCTTCCGCCCTCTTGCTCCAAGGGAGCCGTCGGGCGGCCTGACGAATCGGCCGGGCCTCACCGGTGTGGATCTGATGTTTCACCAGGCCCGTACGTCCAATATCCTCGGTGGACAAGGAGAAGAGGTCCAAATGGGACCCAACCAGTTTGTGTAAGGCCTCCCTCTGGGTACCTCCCAACTCTACGCTACTACGATTTACCATCTCGCAAATGGGATCGGGCCAATTCCTATAACTTATTGAAGGCTCCCCCTGGGGCCGGCTCGGCTGGACGTTCTCGCCCCTCACTGACGCGACTTCTCTAACTGGGGTGCAGCCAGCTACCTTCGTGCCCCTCACTATAGTGCGTGGTTCTGTGCTAATATTAATTACTCGGACGGCCACCACCGGCCCGTCCGTTTTTACAAGGGTACGGCCCACGATTAAACCAGGTATGGATAGCGCTGCCACCGGTTCGACCAGGCCGCAGGATTCCTGCCATGTCGGGCGAGCTGACCATCGGGCCGGCACTATGGCCTCGGCCCCCGGAGGGATGGTCACGGCCTCAGGAGCCTCCAGCTCCACCCTCTCGGCCGTGCTCACCCCCTCCAATGGTAGCTCTTCCACTCCCCATCGCAGGATCCCCCGACTCAAGTCGATTTTACAACCGCCGGCAGTCAACAAATCCAACCCTATTAAGCACGGGTCACACACCTCCGCCACCCAAACCTCTATCTCTTCCTTTACCGATCCCAACTTGAGGGTCACAAAACCACGCCCTATGATCGGAGCCGTTTCCCCGGTAGCCAACTGCAAACTATGATTTTCCAGACGCTGGATTTTACCCCAGCCGTCTGCACTCGAATTAAGGACCACGGGGCTGATGATCGTGGCGTTGGCTCCCGTGTCCACCACGGCGTCTACCCCCACGCCGGCAATTTTGCACCGAATTGTCAAACTACCCGTCCCAATTCGGCCACAATGAATGACCTGTCGCGTCAACGAGGGCTTCTCTCCATCCCCTACTGCCGAACACCGCCCTGCATGCCCGGCACGTTCTAGTTTCCCGGGCCCTGGCGGGGGGGGGGGGGGGGGGGGGGTTGTCTGAGGTCGGCTAGGCCGATCGATACTGGGCGGAGTTGAGGGCATCGGTTGGCGGGAAACGTCCCGGCGCGGAGCTCGACACTCCCATGCACGGTGACCCATCCGAGCACAATTATAGCACCTCACCTGGTAAGGTGCTTGCCTCCGGTATTCCAAATTCCCCCCCCCCCCCTGTATGTCCGAATTGGGGTACTCTGTCGGGGACTACCGGGTGCCACCGCTGGGGCCGCCTGCCATGGTCCAGGTCCCACCAGGCGCCGATCCACTAATCTCCGGACCATGCTCTCCAGGTCAGGGCCCCCGTCGGGGGCGGGCCCCCTTGGGGGGCCGCCCCCCATCACGGGCCCCATCTGACACACCGCCACTGCGTGGCGCTCGCCTCCCCGGGCCAGGGGCCTCGCTGCTTCCCAACGGGCTGCAGCGTCGGCCGCCTGACTCATGGTTTGCGGGCGCCACATGGCGAGCTGTTGCCGGAGCTCCAGATCCGGAAGGGCCTGAATAAAGTGATCCAGCGCCAGGCTTTCCTGGGAACTCGCTGCCATGTCCACGTGTGCAATCCCGACCGCGCGGCGAATATCGTGAGCAAGTTCCGCGATGGTCTCCTGGGGCTTGCGTTTTCGCTGCGCAAGTTGGGCTTTAACAAGCTCGCTTTGCTGTTCAATGCCGAAACGATTAATTAATGCCGCACGGAGAGCTGGCAGGGTGAGAGCACCCGGTGGTAAAGCCGTCAGCACCTCCGCCGCCGCACCGCGCAGTGCCCCCACCAGGTGTACTCCACCTTCGTCCGGATTCCAACCGTTGCCTTTACACACGTACTCAAACTGCGCCAGGTACGCCCTCAAATCACTCTTGCCGTCATACGGCGCGAGTGGGACCTTGTGGGCGCCCGAAGGTCGGGCCCCGCGCGTCACTCCTTGCGGGATCAACGCAGGACCAAACCGTTCGGGCTCCCACAGTACGCTATTCCCGGGGGGCTCCCGCGCGTCCTCCTTCCCTCCAAACACTACCCCTCCTGGTGTCGATGCCTGGGTCGCCCCTGCGCAACCCGCTACCCACGCCATACCCCCACATCCTTGCTCACCAGCACCCCCCTCACTCCCCATAGCCAAACCTCCTTGCACACCTCCTCTGTCCATACACTCCGGACCAGTCATACATCTTAACATTGGTCCCTCACGAACACCCGGGTCTACACCACCCCCCAAGCCGACTGAATCTCCCCTCACATCATATACATTGCCACTCACCTCCGTACCTCGTCGTCGCACCTCCTCTGCCACCTGCATACTTTTTATTTGGTTAGTGAGCACCTCATCATGATTTGAACACAGACCTTGTACATATTCCATGACTTCCTCCTTTATCTCCCTCTTAGTTTCCCTCCGTCTCTTCTTAATTTCACTCACCCCCTCTTCCACCTCCTCTAATTTTCCTTTACCTCCTTCAGCTCCCGGTGCGCCCCCTCTATTTCTTCCTCCATCGCTACTTTAACCGTTTCTATGTGCGTCCTTACCTCCCGGTCCTTCGTCTCCATTACTTCTGTCACCTCTTCCAACCTCTTCGTCAATCCCTCATGTACCATTTGACATTCCTTCTGTGTCGCTATTAATTAATTTTTAATGTCTTTTTGTGTCGCTTTTAACCCCCCGATTATTGCCGTGTTCTTTTCCACTTGGTCCACTAGTTCCTTTTGTCCCACTGTCAGCTGTTCTACTCCCTTCGTCAGACCCTCTATTCCCCCTTGTAACCTCGCCGTATTATTCCTCACCTCTTTCTCTTTACGCTTTTCGCCTCGCTTTACCTCCTCGCGTACCCCCGAGACCTCCTCACTCACACCTCGTCGTATCTCCTCTTTCATCTCCTCCATCTCTTTTGTAGATGCCACCCTCATCTGTCCCAATTCATCCCTCTGAGCATCCAATTTACTTTCTAACCCGATTTTCACCTCCTCTAACTGATTCTCCTGGGCAGCCATTCTATTTTCCACCCCCGTTAACCTATGTTTCACCCCTTCTATCCCATTGTCTAACCCCTCAAATTTCTTGTCTAATCCCTTAAAATTATTGTCTAGCCCCTCAAATTTAGCTTCTAGCCATTCCCCCATTTCTCCCATTTTGCCCCCTTTTTCGCCCCCCATTACCCCCATTTTGCCCCCCAATTCGTCCCTCATTGCCCCCATACTGTTTTTCAAACCTCCAATTTGGTCTCCCATTTGTCCCATAAGGGCCCCCATCATTCTGTTTTCCATTTCTTCATTATTCTTGTCCATAAGGGCCTTCATTTGTATAAAAAAAGGTTCAAATCCACCAGCGGCGCTGCTACGGTTGCGGGCGCGGCAAAATTTGGTGCCGCTTCACCCACGTGCGCGAGGACGCCATCTTGTGCATCTGATACCCCCTCAACCACATTGCCAATGTTCTCTTCCTCTCCTTCCCCCACATACATTTCCCCGAGGTCCTGGGTCGAATTCCACCCCGTCTATCTCTAGCTCACCCACCGGCATCCGATCGCCTTGACCAGCCATGGCGCGATTTCAAAATTCGGGTTTTTGTAAAACAACACAAATTTCCAGCAGCTCGTAATTTTGAGCGCGTTAAGCGCGCTTCAGGCCTCGTATCCCACTCCTGACACCAATTGTTACGGGTCGCGGACAAGATGTTACTTTGGGCCGAGCGGATGGTCAACCGCGACCGTTACAGGATCCCCAATTAGCCCGACTCCCCCAACGTTGACCAATCGCGCCACAGGTATTCAATCGGGAAACCTCTAAGGCGACCGAATGTAAAGAGGAAGAGAGAAGAAGACAGAGTACGGAGGAATAACAGGATTTATTATACACACAAGCAAAAAGAAAGCAGTCACGTTTATTTACAGGCACATGAGACGCAGGTGACACAGTGAAATCTTTAGCATATACAGACTTAATTACCTACCCAGGACAGAACAAACAAGACGACTCACACGGGGAATGATGACAGGAATTGGCTGGAAGGAGAGGAAAGTCCACTGGGCCCGGCAGCACGATCCGCACGTTGGGCAGCCGCCGTTCCTTCGCGGCCCTGCTCCGAACTGCCGTCCAGGTCCCTAAACGGTTGGCGAGCGTTGTTGCTGCTGCGGCTGCAGACGCTGCCGCTCGCGAGCAAGGTGACGAATAGCAGGCTTGGTGCTTCCTTGGATGATCTCTGCTTGTTGGACCTCACAACTCAGCTCTTTCTTGGACCCTCTCTCTTCTCAGCTCATCTGCCTTGGACCTTTTTGCGACTCTCTTAAAAGCTCCTCTCCTTTCTCAGCCCATCTCATGTCTCTCCCTCCTTGTCTCAACGGCTTGGACTCCCTCTCGTCTGCCAAAGCTGGCGTCCTGGACTCAACTGCTTCGGGAACTCCCCTGCCGTGGGTTATATAGGCCCCGCCCCTCAACCTTTGCGAACCTCCCCGATCGCTCTTCCTCCGCCCTCTCTAGCCAAACCCCTGGCTCATGGTTGGTCGAGTGGGGCTGGCTCACTCCTCCCCTCTATGACGAGGTGGAGACACGCTTTTCTTCTCCGACCCTGCCTCATGGTCAATGGCGGCAATTGGAGGGGAGGTAATTGCCAATCGACGAAAGGGGGAATGGACGTTTTTTTTGGGAATGGGAATGAAGGGAATCTATCTCTTTCACTTGGTGCAATGGAGTACTTCTATTAATGGGAGACACAGCCTTACCCTAAAACACAGAATAAGATATAACTATTGAACAGGGGTATTCTATGATTGGCTGACGTGTATGCTTGTGGACTAATTATGGGACGCCCTTTTGACCTTTACACAGCTCCGGAGGCAGGAGGCGCAGAATAACCAATAATAATAATAAAGCACACAATAAAAAAATACAGTCCTCATATCTGCAACAATATGTTAGATCAGGTCATTGAAAGGATCAAACCGTGCATGGCGTTATATTATGTTAGATCAGGTCATTGAAAGGATCAAACCGTGCGTGGCGTTATAATATGTTAGATCAGGTGAATGAAAGGATCAAACCGTGCATGGCGTTATAATATGTTCGATCAGGTCATTGGGAGGATCAAACCGTGCATGGCGTTATAATATGTTAGATCAGGTCATTGAAAGGATCAAACCGTGCATGGCGTTATATTATGTTAGATCAGGTCATTGAAAGGATCAAACCGTGCATGGCGTTATATTATGTTAGATCAGGTCATTGAAAGGATCAAACCGTGCATGGCGTTATATTATGTTCGATCAGGTCATTGGGAGGATCAAACCGTGCATGGCGTTATAATATGTTAGATCAGGTCATTGAAAGGATCAAACCGTGCATGGCGTTATATTATGTTAGATCAGGTGAATGAAAGGATCAAACCGTGCATGGCATTATAATATGTTCGATCAGGTCATTGGGAGGATCAAACCGTGCATGGCGTTATATTATGTTCGATCAGGTCATTGGGAGGATCAAACCGTGCATGGCGTTATAATATGTTCGATCAGGTCATTGGGAGGATCAAACCGTGCATGGCGTTATAATATGTTCGATCAGGTCATTGGGAGGATCAAACCGTGCATGGCGTTATATTATGTTAGATCAGGTCATTGAAAGGATCAAACCGTGCATGGCGTTATAATATGTTAGATCAGGTCATTGAAAGGATCAAACCGTCCCACACCATTTTAAATTCCTGATGGTAACGTTTACTTCAGTGAGGATGTCAGAGTGGGGGAGCAGGCAATATCGCAATCCTCAAAACCCCTTGAGGAGTGGGGATAGTTTCATAATATCATTAATATTATGCGATTATTATAAGTGTTGTTATTACGTTTGGAATGAGAAGCAGCTTTGGAAAAACCAAAACGCCACAAAAACGACTTGGAAGAACTCCACAGAAGCGACAGGAAGGGTCGTGTTATTAACCCTTGTGGGGTATATAGACAGCAGTAGATCTACGATCAGGAGCGATCGTGACGTCATCAGCATGGACTAATGTCCGGGCTTCTCCAAATTTATTTCAGTTCTTTGTTAAATAATATTATCGACCTTTAAAAAAGGTAATCAAACGTGTTTGTGGTTTACAATATTTTTACTTTCTGTAGAGGCCGTTGCTCCCATGAAAACGCCATTACAAGCTATTTGTACACATTATCACTGCAGGAAAAAACCCTTGGGGATGTGGGACATTATTAGTATTAATATTGTTTTGTAATAACATTAATGTTATGCTATTATCATTCGTTTTGATATTAGAAGCGGCCTTGGAAAAACGCCACGATAAAGCTAACTTAACATTGATATTGTCCTGTTCAACAGGGATTAAGATCCCCAAGGTGACGAATGGCCGATTGATCTTTACACTCCGAGGCATTCAAGCAAACAATGGCGGATCTTGCTTATATGCGCGAGGGTGTAGTGGATGGTAGCAAAGCTTACCTGGATGGCCAGATGCGAAGTGGGTTTTCCGAACCACCAACAAATAAACGGTACAGGACAAGAAATTGAAATTCAACAAATAAACAGGTTTAATGAAAATAAATGCAGGCAACAAGAAAGGCACGGTAAAACTAATTCCTAAATTGCGGCGCCCGTCCCCACACGGACTCATGAAACAGACACAGGGAGAGATACATGAAAATAAATGCGTAGTGTTTGTGTGCGTAGGTGCGCAGTCCATTCACCCGCCAGCCGACGCACGGGTCCCCGAGTCCGTGCGCGGGAAAACAGGCCTTGGCGTGCAGCTGCGTTCACCCCAGCCACCGAACGTGAAGCGAGCAGGTCCTCGTTCCTTCCTCGCCGTCCACTCCCCACAACGCACCTAGGTTAGACAGGAGCAGGATGCGTCCGCCCAGAGTGTGCCAGTCATGAACGAAGTGTCAGAGTGCACGAGCTGCGACCACCTGCCACGAACGTTAAAACCAAGAGAGGAATAATAAAATGTGGCTGTTCGTACTGTATGTCGGCCAAGAGAGAGAAAATGTGCGACTGCACGCTATGAAGCCCAGCCCGGAGAGAGAGAAAATGGCGGTCCTCAGCCTTTTTGTTCCCCAGTCTCGAACATCATCTGATGACGTCCGCGTGCACTCCAATCAAGGAGTCCATCGTAGCAGTCCATCGCCCTGACCAATTATCACCTCTCGGGGTGGGGCCCCACGGCCCTGCTTGCTTGTTGTTGTGATGACTCGGCTGTTGGCGTCGGTGGTACTTGAATATCTTGGTTCCGGTTACTTTATTTAGAGCTGTTAATTTAGGTGCAGAGTGACTGGCTGGTGTGGTGTGTTTCATAGAAACAAGGAAAACAACAGAGGCAATTTACATACAGGGAATTAATTACCCTTATACCCCACCTAATTAACATAGCTCCACCCCTCGCCATGGAGACACTTATACAACCTTACCGGACACACGGAGCTGACTTAAGTTACAGGTTTCTTCTTCTTCGTCGAGACATTCGGAGCACGCTTCCCTTTACAATCCTACCTGGACTAAGGTATTTCATTGGTACCCCCCCCACAAACGTAACAATATACACCTCAACACGCAACACCATTTTTTTATTATTATTTGTTTTGTATACAAGATCGAGACTCGTGAAAGAGCTAACATTAATCACACAAAAAGACAAACCGACACACAAAACACAAAAAACAAGGGGGAGCGGCAGACAAGATGGGGAGAGAGGGGGAAGGACACAAACACAACATTTGAGAGCAGGGACATCGGGAGGACTTGGGGGGAGGTGGGAGAGGAATAAAACATATGAACACTGCAAGGACTCTGGGGTGAATTACCGGGGGTAGAAAAGATCAAGGTTTTCGATGGGGGAAGATAAGAGATGGTGGTGAACAGCTGTTTTAAAGACCTGGAGGGAGGAGTGGGATTGAAGGGAGTGGGGGAGTTTGTTCCAGAGGCGGGAGAAAAGGGGAATGAAAGAGTGAAGGTGAGCAGAGAGCCTAGACTTTGGCAGTTTAACCATAAGAGAGTTGCAGGCAGATCTTGTGCGACCTGAAGGAATATTGGGGGGACAGAGCACAGACAGAGCTGGGGGAGCTAGGCCAGAGAGGAGTCGGCTTTGGTTTGAACCGCGTGAAGCCGAGCTAGGTGTGAGGCAGGAGCACCAGCCCAAGGGGAGAGCAGTATTCCATGGAGCTGTGGATGAAAGCTTTCTTTCTATGTGGTGAGGAGGTCAGAAGTGCCCAGAAAGGACTTCGTATGACGGTGGATGCCGAGATGGCGACT
>NC_136263.1:15200137-15242637 GCF_964187855.1 Myxine glutinosa
AATTAATCAGTACACAGCATATCGAGTCATATATCTACCGACAATCGTGGCAAAAAACATTGGCACCCTTGCACTTTCTTCAAACAACCCACAATGTTCTCTAAAAAGAAGTTGAAATTGGCAAAAGTATTTGGTCTCCACAATTCTTTATGTCACTGTTAATATTCCGAACCTTTGTTTTTGATTCAGAGCTTAATATATCCTTTTAAATCAGAAAATAAAAAGAAATGGCATTGACAAAATTATTGACACCCAAGACTTAATATTTGGTAGCACAGACTTTGGACAAAATAACTACAGTCAAACGCTTTCTATAGCCATGAATGAGCTTCCTACACCTCTCTACTGGCAGTTTGGCCCACTATTCTTCTGCAAACTGCTCCAGTTCTCCCAGATTTGATGGGTGCCTTCTCCCAACTGCCGTTTTCAGATTTCCCCACAGGTGTTCAATGGGATTTAGATCTGGACTCATTGCTGGCCACTTCAGAACAGTCCAGCGTTTTGTCTTGAACCATTCCTGGGTGCTTTTTGAAGTGTGTTTGGGGTCATTGTCCTGCTGCAAGACTCATGATCTTCGACGGCAACCCAGCTTTCTGATACTGGGTTGAACATTGCGCTCCAAAATTCCTTGGTGATCTCCTGATTTCATGATGCCGTGTAAACATTCAAGGTACCCATTGCCAGAGGCAAGACAGCAACCCCAAAACATCACTGAACCTCCTGCATGTTTAACTGTAAGGAAGGTGTTCTTTTCTTTGAAGGCTTCATTTTGTTTTCCATAAACATAGAGATGATGTGTTTTACCAAAAATCTCTCTCTCTCTCACACACTCACACACTCACACACTCACACACACACACTCACTCACACAGCAGTGGCGTCCTCCTGGGTCTCCTACAAAATAGAAACTCGCCTTTAATTACCTCCACCGCCAAAGGTGGATGGAGGTTATGTTTTCACCTCTGTCTGTATGTATGTCTTTCCGTTTGTGAACATGACATCTCAAAAACTTTTGGACGGTTCGGACGAAATTTGGCAGAGATGTAGCGTATGTGACAAGGACGAAATTATTAGATTTTGTTGAAGATCCGGATTCGGATCCGGCTACTAGAATATTTAAGTGATTCTTCACCATTGAGAGATTGGGCCAAGCATGATACATAGCAGGATATCTCAAAATGTTATGGATGGATATGGACGAAACTTGGTGGAGAAGTTGCGTGTGTGAAGAATCGATCTAGCTCCCGATCAGGCTAGTATAATTTTTTTAAGGGATTCTTCACCAGTTCGTCATTGGGCTAAAACCGATATATAGCAAGATATCTCAAAAAGTTATGGACGGATTTGGGCGAAACCCGGTGAATAGATTGGGTGTGTGAGAAAGACTAATCAATTCGATTTTGGTGAAGATCCAAATACGATTCAGTATTTTATTTTGATTTGACGGATGATTTTGATTAAATGTGAGTCTGTATTGTGATTTTCTGGTCTATTCTGGGATACAAAACGTAAACTGTCCACCTGGCGGAGGTATACTGTCTATCGAGTGCCATTCTATTTGAGTTGGCAACGGATGGTGTGAGTTGAAACTGTTGTACCTTGTGTCTGAAGTTCACCTTGAATCTGTTTGGCAGTTGATCGAGGTGCTTTCTCCACCATTCGAACAATCCTTCGCTGCAATCTTCATTTCAAGTTTTCTCTTGCGGCCACGTCCAGGGAGCTTGACTACAGTGCCATGGGCCTTAAACTTCCTGATAACATTGCGTACGGTGCACAGAGGAAGATGAAGGTCTCTGGAGATGGACCTGTAGCCTTGAGATTGTCCATGCTTGGCTACAATCGTGTTTCTCACCTCCTCAGACAATTCTCTGGTTTTCTTTCTTTTCTCCATGCTCATTTTCTTTTCTTTTTTCTGTACAAGATCGAGGCTCGTGTAAGAGCTAACATCAATTACAAAAAAAAACCGACACACAAAACATACAATAAAGGGAGCTGGAGACAAGATGGGGAGAGAGAGGGAAGCACACAAGTACAACAGCAGAGAACAGGGACAACGGAAGATCTGTGGGAGGGAGAGGGCTTGGGGGGAGGAGGCATGGGAAGGCAGGGGGTCGGGGGGGTGGGAAAGTATAAAACACATGGACACTGCTCGAACTTCCAGGAGAGAAAGAAGTCGGTATTTCAAAAAAAAGTGGATTTGGGGTGAATTAGCGGGGGTAGAAGAGGTCAAGGTTTTGGATGGTGGTGAACAGCTGTTTTAAAGACCTGGAGGGAGGAGTGGGATTGAAGAGAGTGAGGGAGTTTGTTCCAGAGGTGGGAGTAAAGAGGAATGAAGGAGTGAAGGTGAGCAGAGAGTCTTGATTTTGGCAATTTCACCAGAAGAGGGTTTTGTGTTTTGTGACATCATTTTGTGACACCATCATCACAGGTTTCATCATTGTGACACAAAACAACAGAATGACTCCTTTTCTCCATTCAAACTGGTTGTATGAGTGATTTTTATATTGCAGGCACCTGCAACTCACTGCAGGTGAGTTCAATTCCAAAGTAAAGGAGAATCGCCTGCTTGAAATCTAATTATTTCGAACAACTTCTAAAAGTTGTCTCTCCGAAAAGCTCGACTGGACAACCCTCCCATCTACTTTCTCAACAATCCTCTCCAAGAAGTTCTGTCGCTCAATCTTTTGGGTCTCACTATCTGCCATGATCTTTCTTGGGGAAAACCACATTTCCAAGCTGGCCTCCAAAGCCAGTCGCCGACTGGGCATCCTCCGTCGTGCGAAGTCCTTCATAGGCACACCTGAGCTCCTCACCACATACAAGGCTTTCATCCGCAGCTCAATGGAATACTGTTCTCCCCTATGGGCCGGTGCTCCTGCCTCACACCTGGCTCGGCTTCACGCTGTTGAATCCAAAGCTTTCAGAATCATTGGAATCTCCCGCGATGAAGCTATCTCTGAGGGCCTTTCACTCACTCACCGCAGGCAGGTAGGTGGTCTTTCTGTCTTCTACCGACTCCTCTCCGGCCTTGCTCCCCCAGCTCTCTCTGTGCTCTGTCCCCCAAATATTCCTACAGGTCGCACAAGATCTGCCAGCACCCTCTGATGGTTAAACTGCCAAAATCTCGGCTCTCTGCTCACCTTCACTCTTTCATTCCTCTTTTCTCCCGCCTCTGGAACAAACTCCCACACTCACTTCAATCACACTCCTCCCTCCAGGTCTTTAAAACAGCTGTTCACCACCATCTCTTATCTTCCCCCATCCAAAACCTTGATCTTTTCTACCCCCACTAATTCACCCCAGATCCACCTTGTTTGAAATTCCAACTTCTTTCCTGGAAGTCCTGGCAGTGTCCATATGTTTTATACCTCTCCCACCCCCACCCCTTCCCATGCCTCCCCCCCCAAAGCCCTCTCCCTCCCACAGTTCTCTCGATGTCTCCATGTCTCTCGGTCCCTGCTCTCAAATGTTGTGTTTGTGTCCTTCCCCCTCTCTCCCCATCTTGTCTACCGCTCCCGATGTTATTTTTTTGTGTGTCTGTTTGTCTTTCTGTGTGATTAATGTTCGCCCTTTCACGAGCCTCGATGTTGTATACAACAAAAAAAAAAAAAAAAAAAAAAAGTGCCAAATAATATTGTCCGGGCCATTTTAGGATTTCTTTGTGGTATAAGCTAAGATTTAGTATTTTTTCAGCTTTTTTGGTTTGTTGCACTACAAACCAAAGAAATACATTTGTGGATATTAAAAGATTTTTAAATTTCAACAATTTTCTGGAGGAAATGGTGCATTAATTGAAAAGAGTGCAAGGGTGCCAATATTTTTGGCCATGACTATTTAACATACGTGCAAAAGGGCATCTTGCGGAGTGGATAAATGAGGACGGAATAAGACTGGAATAACACTGGCATGCATGATATGTACACAAAGGTGAAGGAGGTGGCGTTGTCAATACCAAAATCAAACAATTTTGCATACGTAATAAATATACGTTACTTTGTGTTGGACTTCAACATGTCCAAAGTGCTCATACCTCGTAATGTTGTCAAGAGACATTGTATAACGAATGTGTGATGAAATCAAAATATGTCAGGTTCGCAAACACGCTGCATGATGACTTCGTTTCAATAACACCGTGTCAAGGAGCGGGAATGACCCAGGATGTAAATTGCGGTGGAAATTGGAAATATCACACGGCACTGATGTTGTATTCCGATGTGACATCGCCTGCTTTTAACCAACGTCATAACAGGGTGATAGATGTTAATTGATATTCGCAGAAGTATTTTGTTAACACATAACATATTGAAAATAGGGTTAATTTGGTCATGATGCTCTTTCCTAATTAGCACTATAATCTCGGAAAATATGGTCATTGCAAGCTTTCATACATGCCTACCTTGTGTACGTATTCCGATCACCTAGGTGGGCGGTGTGCGAGTGACAGGTTTTATTTATTTATTTATTTTTGTCCTATGCTGTGTTGATTATTAATGTAGGAACTTGTACAGAGATTGTTTGAAAGATAAGATGGTTAATAGGACGCAAGGGACAAATAACATTTTGATATGGGATTCGTACCTGAGGTCACGGGGTCATGACACGAACACCTATTGCGATCCTATAACCAGGCTGCCTTGAGGGGAGGATAGAATCTGGGATGCTGCAGGAGGTTTGGCCTCTCTGAACCATCTCAATTGTATTACAAGATGTTATCTTGTCCAGAAGGCTGAACAGGAGCTATGATTGTCCCATGATGGTTTCGTACTGTACCAAATCCTCCGGGCACTTTGCTGTGCGGACAGAGCAATTAATTCATAAGGGATTTCCACTTTATAGACCCAAGACCTCTATTATTCTGAGAACCAAGCCACCTGAGTATAGACATCCCTGCCATGGTAAGACTGACTCATTTGTCTGTGTAGCATGTACAAGATCGGAGATATACTATCTTGAGCGTCAGTTTTTCATCGGACGCATTTCCATGGACGAGGCTTATGACAAACCGGGATTGAAAAGACGTAAAATCCAGCCATGATTTACAATTTCCAATACAAGGATCTCGATGAAACTCTTGTGGAGCTGCCTTGAAGTCATTTGCTGTAAAAAAAAAAAAAAAAAAAAAAAAAAATTATGCAAAGTTGACCAATCATGGTCTAATTATCTTGACCTTTCGGGGTTGAGCAAATATCTCTAATTGGCATGGCACATCAGTGACTCTTTCTCTGTGAAGTGTCGAAATTTCCTTCCTCTTTATCCTCCAAGAATTTAATTTTAGTTTACCATCATGAAAAGCCTTGTGCAGGAATAACACGTGGAGTCCACTATCCCGAATTGGAATATCTGCCGATTTGAATCCAACTATTTCATTGGGGTTCGGAGCACATCATTCTCACTGATTTGAATGCCACCAATTTGAATAAGTGCAATTTCAATTATTACTGTTATCATTTTAATTGTTTTTTTAAGTTATAGCTATTGCTTATACTTATGAGCATGACATTTACTACGATTTTACCCCTTCAATTCCTAAGGCTCATGGAAGATCCATCGCGCACTCGCATGTCGACAGCGAAAACACTGTAGTTGACGTCACACAAACACTTATGCCATTGACTTTCGGGGAAGTTACTTACCGGAATACGTTGGGTGCTGGCAAGTACCATCTAGAAGGGGTGCCTTCCTCTTCCTCATAAATGGAGCAATTTTCGGGAGACATCTCCCTCCATGAGGGATGCCAAACCATGGGGTTTGTCCATGTTGTATCCGCTAAATCAGGGGACCCAAGGTCGCAACCCAAACTTGAAAAATCCCCATCAAAATCCCGGTTTTTCACATCGAACGCATTTTCTCAGACAATATATATGTATTTGGATACAAGATCGAGGCTCGTGGAAGAGCTAACATTAATCATAGAAAGACCAAATGACACGTAAAACATATGATAAAGGGAGCGGGAGGCAAGATGGAGAGCAGGGACATCGGGAGATCTGTAGGAAGGGGAGGGTTTGGTGGAGGAGGCATTGGAAGGGGAGGGGGATGGGAGAAGTATAAAACACATGTACACTGCTCGGACTTCCAGGAAAGAAGTCGGAATTTCAAAAAAGTGGATCTGGGGTGAATTAGCGGGGGTAGAAAAGATCAAGGTTTTGGATGGGGGAAGATAAGAGATGGTGGTGAACAGATGTTTTAAAGACCTGGATGGAGGAGTGGGAATGAAGAGAGTGTGGGAGTCTGGTCCAGAGGCGGGAGAAAAGAGGAATGAAAGAGTGAAGGTGAATAGAGAGTCTTGATTTTGGCAGTTTAACCATAATAGGGTTGCTGGCAGAACTTGTGCGACCTGTAGGAATATTTGTTGGACAGAGCACAGACAGAGCTGGGGGAGCAAGGCCGGAGAGGAGTCGGTAGAAGACAGAAAGAGCACCAACCTGCCTGCGGTGAGTGAGTGAAAGGCCCTCGGAGTTAGCTTCATCACGGGAGATTCCAATGATTCTGAAAGCTTTGGTTTCAACATGTATAAATAATATTGGTAATAATAATATAACAATAAATAAATAATATAACAATAAATAATATAACAATAAATTATAAATAATATAATAATATAACAAGAAATAAATATATAACAGGTATAATAATATTGAAGGTAACGAACGGTACCATTTGGGTCGCGAGGTGAATGTGATTTGGAATTTTGGGGCGTGGACAAAAAAGTTTGGGAAACACTGCACTAAATGCTGAGCATCAAGGAAGGAAGCAGCACGTGTAATTTTAAAGTCATCGGTATGACTCGGCCATGGCCAGCATCAAGCTTCCGACCTCCCAGACTTAGAGTGGAAGCCACTCTAAGTGGTCCCGAGTACTCCACAAATTCACTGTACATAATTTAAAACATGCATCCATTCACTTCTCCTAGTTACCTGTACATCAGGATCAGTTAGTGTGGACTTCAAAAATTCCCCTATGCTTGAGAAAGGGTAGGCCCAAGGGGTTAGCACTATTGAATGCCAATAAAGAAGGAAGTCCTCCGCATGAAGTTTCTATCCCTCTGTAATTAATTCTCTGTCCGCTGTATTCAATAAGCGCTGCGTTAAACAGGCAAAACTTCTGCTTGTTGGATGCTGCCGTAATGTCCTAAAATGATGATGATGATGATGTTGTGTCATCAAACTCGCCAAATAATGAGCAGTTATGGTATAAGAATAAACAGCAGTACATTACTCTAATTACCCTCTTTCCAACTGCTACACCGCATCATGGTACATGTACCACGCTGTATTCTCATTTCTCTTCCAAACCACTGACAAATGGTAACGTGCTAAGTTCGTGCACTGGTTGCTGTGCTGACACTGAATAAGCACTGGTGATGCAAAGTTCAGATTATGGTTAAGTTACTACAGCGTTAGTTTTGGGATTAATATGACAGAGTGTAGGAGGAAGTGGGTCACTGCTGGATTTTCGATTCTGACAATCTCAATGATGGAGCTGGCCTAATGGCAGCTGATTTTAGATAACAGTCTTATGGGGTGTTGGAGACCTGTTTAGTAAGTAAGTGTATGGTTTATGGGCCTATCACTTCGCCATCACAGACAGGTCGGTGCATACTCTGTCTTCTTCCGCCTCATTTCTAGACTTGTACCCTCTGCTCTCTCTGTGCTTTGTCTGTCCACCGACGCCCAAGTATCTCCAGGACACACGTGGTCCACCAGCAACCCCTCCTAGTGAAACTGCCTCAATCCAGAACCACTGCTTACCTCCACTCATTTATTCCACACTTTTCCCGCCAGTGGGACAACCTTGCACACTCCAATCTCATTCTCACCTCCTGGTGTTCAAGACAGCTGTTCGCCACCATCTCAGGTCATTCCCCATCCAAAACCATGATATTTTTTCCACCCATTCAACCACCTACCCCCCTCCCAAAGATGTTACTTATGTATCCATCTTGTCCACCCCTTGCATTCTCCACTACTCAGTCGTTACCTGCATCCCTTGTCAGTCTCCATCTACCTTCTCCATCCGCCATGCTGTTGGTGTTTCCCTTTCTCCTGCTGTTCCCTTTGTTATGCTGTATCCTCATCTGTTCCATGTCCTATCTCTTCCATGAGCCTAAAATAAAGGTCCAGCACTTCATTTGTCCAAATATGGTGAGATCACAGGAAAGTCCCATCTGATGACTGACTCACTTCTCCCCATTCTCCCTTACTTGATCTGCTGACCTGGGAGGAATAAAATCATGAAACCTCTTTTGAAAATATTGTCTCTGGACCACACTTTGTTACCTCCACCACCAATGATGGATGGAGGTTATGTTTTCACCTCTGTCTGTTTGTCGGCCTGTGATCAGGATATCTCAAAAAGTTTTGCGTGGATTCGGGTAAAGCTTGGTGGACAGGTTACGCTTGTGACAAGGATGAATTGATTCGATTTTGGTGAAGATCTGGATCCGGATACGAGAATTTTAATAGTGATTCTTCAATATTGAGTGATAGGTCTAAAATCAATATCTCAAATAATTATGGACTGATTATGGCAAAACTTGGTGAATGAGTTGTGTCGGTGACAAGAACAAGCCAATTCGATTTTGGTGGGAGACGAGGACGAATGGTCCGGATCCAGATCTGGCCTATCGGTGGGATACAAAACGTAAACTGTTAGCCTGTTGGAGGTACGTTCTCTACAGAGTGACCTTCTCATTTATTAATGAGATTGACTGCACCACAAAAGGGCTGATAAACATCCAGTGGCAACATGAAGTGTAAATATGATCAATGGAGACGGGGCGTCATCATTTTTGTTATAACTTCTGAACAAGCGCCATGTCAGATCGACCAGTTTTAACAAAACAAATGTCAAAAAGGAAAAATTGAAATTCTCCAGAATATATCTAATGCCTTGGACAATTTTAGACTTATTTTTCAACAGAAGTCGTGCTTTCCACCGCTGAAAGGTTCCTGAATGAAAATTTACCTATTTACTTGGAATGTCAATTTGCAGTCATTTTTCAGGCCCCTCTTGTATGGCCAGGCCCTGCTCATGTAAGCCTACTATTCTTCCAAGCAGATATTAAGCTTGCTGTTTCCTTTCTGCACCAAATCTGGCTTTCGTACTCAAGGGAAAACCACTTAGTCGGGTCTCGCCCTTGTGCCACAGGAACATTTTTTGTCCGATCGGGTGTCTGGGCATCTCCGCGAGGCGTAGTCGTTTTGATGCGCTCTCAAGGAAATGAGTAAAAAGATTTCACTGAAACAGAGGCTCGACTGATTGTGCCGTTCCTCAGTCGGACATTGACATGGGTGTCCCTTTCTGCTTCCTGTTCCTCAATCAGATGTTAACATGGGTGTCCCTTTCTGCTTCCTGTTCCTCAATCAGATGTTAACATGGGTGTCCCTTTCTGCTTCCTGTTCCTCAGTCAGGTTTTAACATGGGTGTCCCTTTCTGCTTCCTATTCCTCAATCAGATGTTAACATGGGTGTCCCTTTCTGCTTCCTGTTCCTCAATCAGATGTTAACATGGGTGTCCCTTTCTGCTTCCTGTTCCTCAATCAGATGTTAACATGGGTGTCCCTTTCTGCTTCCTGTTCCTCAGTCAGGTTTTAACATGGGTGTCCCTTTCTGCTTCCTATTCCTCAATCAGATGTTAACATGGGTGTCCCTTTCTGCTTCCTGTTCCTCAATCAGATGTTAACATGGGTGTCCCTTTCTGCTTCCTGTTCCTCAATCAGATGTTAACATGGGTGTCCCTTTCTGCTTCCTGTTCCTCAGTCAGGTTTTAACATGGGTGTCCCTTTCTGCTTCCTATTCCTCAATCAGATGTTAACATGGGTGTCCCTTTCTGCTTCCTGTTCCTCAGTCGGACATTAACATGGGTGTCCCTTTCTGCTTCCTGTTCCTCAGTCAGATGTTAACATGGGTGTCCCTTTCTGCTTCCTGTTCCTCAGTCAGAGGTTAACATGGGTGTCCCTTTCTGCTTCCTGTTCCTCAGTCAGATGTTAACATGGGTGTCCTTTTCTGCTTCCTGCTCCTCAGTCAGGTATTAACATGGGTGTCCCTTTCTGCTTCCTGTTCCTCAGTCAGATGTTAACATGGGTGTCCCTTTCTGCTTCCTGTTCCTCAGTCAGAGGTTAACATGGGTGTCCCTTTCTGCTTCCTGTTCCTCAGTCAGATGTTAACATGGGTGTCCTTTTCTGCTTCCTGCTCCTCAGTCAGGTATTAACATGGGTGTCCCTTTCTGCTTCCTGTTCCTCAGTCAGATGTTAACATGGGTGTCCCTTTCTGCTTCCTGTTCCTCAGTCAGATGTTAACATGGGTGTCCTTTTCTGCTTCCTGCTCCTCAGTCAGGTATTAACATGGGTGTCCCTTTCTGCTTCCTGTTCCTCAGTCAGGTATTAACATGGGTGTCCCTTTCTGCTTCCTGCTCCTCAGTCAGATATTAACATTGATGTCCCTTTCTGCTTCCTGTTCCTCAGTCAGAGGTTAACATGGGTGTCCCTTTCTGCTGCCTGTTCCTCAGTCAGATGTTAACATGGGTGTCCTTTTCTGCTTCCTGTTCCTCAGTCAGATGTTAACATGGGTGTCCTTTTCTGCTTCCTGTTCCTCAGTCAGATGTTAACATGGGTGGCCCTTTCTGCTTCCTGTTCCTCAGTCAGATGTTAACATGGGTGTCCTTTTCTGCTTCCTGCTCCTCAGTCAGATGTTAACATGGGTGTCCCTTTCTGCTTCCTGTTCCTCAGTCAGATGTTAACATGGGTGTCCCTTTCTGCTAGCATTAGTTAGTGGTCGTTAAAGACCCCACGGCGTGTGCCGTAAAGAGTAGGTAAGCTGGCACAGGCATCCTGAATATTTTGCGCATTGCCACTTAAACTGTGGGCAGCAAGTGGTTTGGACTTCTCGGGTATTATTTGACACACTGCTTGCTATCGCAGCAGGGAGTTGTCGTGTGGGCAGTAGTTCCCGCACCATAAACATATTCATGCTGCCAGCTGTTCACGTGTGGCGTGTGAAGAATGGCAGCCTTCGGCTACAAAAGGAAATCCATCATTTTGTTTGGTTTTGCGGATTTTTTCCCCCTTTTTGCTATTCAATTTCACAACCCTTTATTCTCTTCAATATAATGAAAAGTTGTAATTCTGTGGATATCTTTGTTTTCTTTCATGTGTTCTCTTTTGCAGTGGAAATAAGTTTTCCTCTTTCTTTGTTTCCCTCTTTCTTAGTCTGTTTCCCTCTTTCTTTGTCTGTTTCCCTCTTAATGCATTACCTGTGCTTCATGTGTTGTACACTCTAACCGTAGACCCCATATATGCTTGGTAAGACAAATGCATATCACAAGGTAAGTACAGCACAGGTTATGTCCGCTCATTGGACCTTGATATTTGTGCCATGTCCACATCCCAGTACGCTCACTGACTGGATGTAGTGTTATTATTTTAGCGAACCCATACAATAAAATTTGGTGAGGATACAGGTACACATTGGCCTACTGCCTATCTTTAACACTCTCATGGGACGGCATGCCAGGTTACTTTCTGAAGGGAATCCACTCCACGCTGATGATGGCCAGGTAGCCATAAACGTGTCCATGGATTGATTCCTTTCTCCGAGGGGTTTGGCAGAAATGACTTCTGAAACCTATCTAGGCCTACTGATGTTGCACGTAGTGGCAGCATAGCAGTTCACAATTCTATAGTCAGGGTGTGTTTATGAGTTTTTCACAGACTTTAAACTGAGCCAGTTTGCCTATATTATGATATACTGTGTATATTTTATGATATATACATATATATATATATATGTGTGTATATATGTGTGTGTATATATATATATATATATATATATATATATATATATATATATATATATATATATATATTGTCGTGTCCCCGGGGTTACGACGTCAAGAGGATGAATGGCAGAAATGAGCTTAAACTCCAAACGAGGCATTCTCCAAACCCTGACGGGATTGTCTTTGGTGCGCGGGAAGGCCCGAGCCTTATCTAATTGGAAACACACGCAGGGGTTATCTGAACCCACAAACACAAAGATGGGACAGCAAAATCCACAATACAAGAAAAGTAAGATTCGACAAATAATGATTTAATGAAAATAAATGCAAATAACAATGAAAGGTGAGGTAAAAACTAAAATTCCTAATTGAGACGTCTCCACTCGGACTCATATACAAACAAGGGGAAAAGCTAATGAAAGAAAATAAATAATGTTTTGGTAATTAGCTGGCACTCAGCTTTGTGTCCCCAAATGGCTGGTAAGGCTTGTTGGTCGTCGCCTCGAACCACCACACGGGAAATGCACAAGATGGCGCGGAATTACGCCCGCAGCCAGCCGCCGGCGTGAGGCAAGCAGGCAGGATCCTTCTTTGCTAATACGGCTCCGATGATCTCCCCGGCGCACACAGACGAGCGCCCGTCGTCCTCCCACATAAAAGCACAACAGTCAACAACACCCCCTCCTCCAACGTTGCAAAAAATCCACAATGCTCGAAAGATTCTCTGCACGAGTGTGCACGAGAGGAGCAACCATCCACTACAAAACCAAGACTAGAAGAGAAGACTGCGACCGCCCACAACCAAACCCGGGACTAGATCGACCAAGATGGCAAGAGCGCGTTCTCTTCCTCCAGCTCTCGAATGTTCCACGCTGACGTCACACTCTGTCCAATCATCGAGCTCTACTCAATCATCCCATCGCGCCTCCACCAATCACGAAGGCCGGGCGGGACAAGGTCTCCTCAATGAGTCATCGGGGGGTGGTGTCCAGTCGCTGTTCGTGAATGTTCGGATGACATCGGTGGTCGTGAGGCAGGATTTACGTGCCAAACGGCAAATGTGCTGGGTGTTGGTTAGCCCTGGCGGCATTGTGAGCGAATGGAGTCATTTGTTATTGTTGTCGATTGGTGGGCTTTTCAATTGTAATAAAGACTGAGGGGAGATCACAGGGGCAAATTACACACTGGGGAATTAATCATTAAGCCCTAGAATGACTTAACACAAAGCCACGCCCCTTATGGAGACATGAAAACGCTCTTACCCAGACAGGCGGTCGACTTAGATACATCGAGATTCATCTACGCGGCACTCGGAGCATTCTAATCAACACGATTCTATCTCAACGAAGGTATTTCATTGTTTACCCCCACAAACGTAACAACATATATATATTATATATACTAGGGCATGCCCGTACTATATATATATCTAAAATTATATCCCCCCCCTCTATTTACATGAAATGGTTTGGTCCAAAGCGAACGGCTTGCGAGTACGGTGACAATCCCCCCCCCCTCTATTTACATGAAATGGTTTGGTCCAAAGCGAACGGCTTGCGAGTACGGTGACAATCCCCCCCACCCCCTCTATTTACATGAAATGGTTTGGTCCAAAGCGAACGGCTTGCGGAGTTTGGTAAAGAAATCGCCATAACGTGCACAAACGCGCAGGAAAGCGAAAGAATCGCAAATTAGTTTTAATTAGTTTTAAAACATAGTTTAACGCCAACATAGCGGCAACATAGTTTGCCAACGTGAAATAAATGAATACGCTCTCAAATGTGCCGTCCGAGGCAGAGTCTGTTCGGCACGTTCGGCACACGTGATAGCTCGCTGCTCTCTGATTGGTTGAATCGTTTTTTGGACATAGCTCGGTAACTACTTGTCCGATTAATATGAAACCTTGAAAAGGCACATCCTCGGGTCCCCCGCAATATACCTGGCAAGTTTCAAGTATATCGAACCCGTGGTTGTCGAGAAACAGCGGTCACAGACATACATACATACATACATACATACATACATACATACATACACACAGAGATTACTGGAATTATAGATAGATATATACATATATATATATATATATATATATATATATATATATATACTGTATATATATATATATATATATATATATATACACACACAGTCACGTGAAAAAGTAAGTACACCCCATGAAAAGTTTTGACTTTTTCAACATATTTCAACATAGAGCTATTTGATCTTCATTTCAACAATATTGATAGATAAAGGTGATATAATATAACAAATATCATGAAACATTTACATTTTGTAGTCCATCGTATAATTTAAATAAACATAAATGCAAATTTCGCATGTGGAAAAAGTAAGTACACCCCTACATTTATCACTACTTCAAATACCTAAAATTAGAATCAGGTGCACAAGCTCAGGTGCAAATGATTAGAACATTGTTAGTGAGGATCTTGGAGGAACCTGTCTTATTTAAACCTCAGACATTTCGTTTGGTTTGCTCTTTGTTATTGAAGTGTGCGGCGTCACCATGCCTAGATCAAACGAGCTCCCTGAGGCCTTCAGAAAGAAGGTTATAGATGCCTACGAGTTTGGGAAGGGATTTAAAAAGATCTCCAAACAATTTGAAATCAATCATTCGACTGTCCGGAAGATCATTTACAAGTGGAGAAGATTCCAAAAAACTGCAAACTTGTTCAGGCCAGGCCGCCCCAGCAAGTTCAGGCTAGGACGCCCCAGCAAGTTCAGCCTGAGAGCAGACTGCAAGATGCTGAAAGAAGTCTGTAAGAACCCCAGACTGTCATCACGGGACCTACAGGTAGCCCTTGCCACTGTTGATGTCAAAGTGCACGAGTCTACCATTAGAAAGAGGCTGCACAAATTTGATCTACATGGGAGGTGTGCCAGGAGGAAACCTTTGCTGTCCAGAAAGAACATCAGGGCAAGACTAAAGTTTGCCAATGAACACCTAGGCAAAGACCAGCACTTCTGGAACAATGTGCTCTGGACAGATGAGTCAAAGGTAGAGCTATTTGGCCACAGTACCAGAAGACATGTTTGGTGAAAAGCAAAGACAGCATTTGACCACAAGAACCTGATACCAACTGTAAAGCATGGTGGTGGAAATATTATGGTTTGGGGCAGCTTTGCTGCATCAGGGCCTGGGCAGCTCACCATCATAGAATCCACCATTAATTCTTCATTGTACCAGAGGGTGCTTGAGGATAATGTGAGGCCATCTGTCGGAAAGTTGAAGCTCAACCGAAGGTGGACCTTGCAACATGACAATGACCCTAAACATACCAGTAAGTCCACCAAGGAATGGCTGAAAAGAAAGAAATGGAGGGTTCTGGAATGGCCAAGTCAAAGCCCGTATCTAAATCCCATCGAGGTGTTGTGGGGGGATTTGAAACGAGCTGTGCATGCAAGAAACCCCTCAAACATTGCACAGCTGAAATAATTCTGCATGGAGGAGTGGGCAAAAATTTCTCCCAGTCGATGTCAGAGACTGGTAGACAGTTATAAGAAACACCTACTTGAGGTTGTTTCTGCCAAAGGGGGCAATACCACCTATTAGAGCCAAGGGTGTACTTACTTTTTCCATATGCGAAATTTGCATTTATGTTTATTTCAATTATACGATGGACTACAAAATGTAAATGTTTCATGATATTTGTTATATTATATCACCTTTATCTATCAATATTGTTGAAATGAAGATCAAATAGCTGTATGTTTAAATATGTTGAAAAAGTCAAAACTTTACATGGGGTGTACTTACTTTTTCACGTGATTGTATATACTAGCTTGGCTCGGCTTGCTGCTGTCGCCTCACCAAGCGTCGTTACTGAGGAACGGGCTTATTTTAGCTGAGGATAATGACTATACCTGAGTTGCTGTGTTGTCATGATTTACACCAATCATAATACAAACAATTATTTTGCACAACTTTATTTGTAGTGTTTGTGATATTACATTTTTATAAGCAATTTAGGTTGAAGGTTTAGGTTGAAAAAATATATAAATTTCAAAAAAGAACCCCTCAGCACATACATACAGGAGGGGTAGGTGCAGACTCGAAGTTTGGGACGGTTACACCTCACCACCACTTAATTAAAAACACCTCACCAACAATTAATTCAAAACACCTCACCACCACATAATTCAAAACACCTCACCACCATGTAAATCAAAACACCTCACCACCATGTAATTCAAAACACCTCACCACCATGTAATTCAAAACACCTCACCACCATGTAAATCAAAACACCTCACCACCATGTAATTCAAAACACCTCACCACCATGTAATTCAAAACACCTCACCACCATGTAAATCAAAACACCTCACCACCATGTAATTCAAAACACCTCACCACCATGTAATTCAAAACACCTCACCACCATGTAATTCAAAACACCTCACCACCATGTAATTCAAAACACCTCACCACCACGTAATTCAAAACACCTCACCACCATGTAATTCAAAACACCTCACCACCACGTAATTCAAAACACCTCACCCCCATGCAATTTAAAACATCTCACCACCACGTAATTCAAAACACCTCACCACCACATAATTAAAAACACCTCATCACCAACTAATTCAAAACACCTCACCACCTCGTGATTTAAAAACACCTCACCACCACGTGATTTAAAAATACCTCACCACCACATAATTAAAAACACCTCACCACCACGTAATTCAAAACACCTCACCATCACATGATTTAAAAACACCTCACCACCACGTCATTTAAAAACACCTCACCACCACATAATTCAAAATACCTCACCACCACGTGATTCAAAACCACCACCACGTATTAAAAACACTTCACAACCACGGAAACAAAAGTTTGAGGGAGTAGCTCAGTGACAACGCAGACACTGCCCAGATATGTAGATATATAGATAAATGACTGTACCTGATTTGCTGTTTTGTCATGATTTACACCAATCATAATTCAAACAATCATACTGCACAAATGTATTTGTAATATACGTGATATTACATTTTATAAACAATTGAAGTTGAAAAAAAAAAATTCCCAAAAAAATTCTCCCCCCCAAAAAAAAAAAATTGCAAATTTTTTCAAAAAAAATATCCTTCGGTACATACCGACAGGAGAGGTAGGTGCATACCATAAATTTGGTCGGATTTCACAAAAGTTTGAGAAAGTAGTTCAGTGACAAGATATATATATATATATGTATATGCATATCATATCATAAGCCTGGTGGTGGGCTAGCGGCTAGGGTGCCAGCTGAGGATACCAAGGATCCTGGGTTCGAATCCCGGTCGATCGCTGAATTAACGCCAGGGGGGTTGACTCAGCCTGTCATCCTTCCGAGGTCGGCTAATTGAGTACCAGTTCACTGGTAATTCACTGTGTGTCGTAAAAAGGCGACAAACAGGGTTGGCGGCAGGAAGGGCACCTGGCCGTAAAACATTGCTTCAAAAAGGGGACCAAAAAAACAACAACAACAACCACGGTCCCCGAAAAAGGCCAACCCCTGCTTTGCGGGGAAAAATGGCCTCTAAACGGTGGTATTGAGATGAAAATGTAGTCCAGTGATATGGAGATCTTAAACATACCAGAGGACTCAACCAAACCACCACACCACCAAGATAATGCTATAACTATATATTGTACAATGATAATCTGAAACCCTGTTAATATAGAAAAGTGCATTAAAGTTTTTGTTTCAATTAATTATTTAAAAGGGAGGTTAAAGGAAAAGTTTTTGTTACTCGTACATTAATTTATGAACCCTCATTGGATGCCATACTTCAGCCCGTTCCCTTCTATTACTTTTAAAGAGTTTTTTTTCTACATTTCCTAAACCTCAAGGAAAAGCTCGTGCAATGTATCACGCATTGGATAATTTTAACACCGAACCATTCGGACCTCAGGAGAAATAGACAAACTACAATATTAAATTTTAAACTGTGAGTCCATCATCATGAGGTTCCTGGTCAGAAGGAAATGAGAGGATGTCGACTTCCTTCTCAATTTAGATCATAACTGATGCCCCTACAGGCCCGTTTATACCGCACTTCAGCTTACAAAGAGGCCTCCTGAAACGGAGTGTCCATACATTACCTACTTGGCCTTTCAAGCTTCCGCGAAGCCCACCGAGAGGGTCAGGGCGACCAGAGCAAATGTCATTATCACTTTCCCAAATGTTATCGCACATTTCCAATGGGCGGATGTTGGCGATTGCAAAACCGAAATGCTGGAAGTGTGTTCATTTTGCCTTCAAATGTGTTTCGATGATCTGTTTTAGAAAAAGTATGCCATCTCCTTCTTTTTTTAGCCACGTCACAGACGCTGGTCATAGAGTGCCCTCTGCTGTTGTTGTTGTTGTTCTTCTTGTTCTTCTTCTTCTTCTTGTTCTTGCAGAGAAGACAAAACCTCAAAGCTCCACCCATTCTGGGAACCATAGCTCCACCCATTATGGGAGACAACAACAACAACAACATGCATTTTAAGGCCATGTTCCCTGCTAGAGCGGGGGTTAGCCTTGCGGTCCCCATGACAATCTTCTCCATTTTGCCCTATTTTCTGCATCTCTCCTTGTTAACCCCCTTGCCCGCATTTCTTCTTCCACCATCTTTAGCCAAGTCTTTCTCGGTCTTCCCCGTCCTCTACTTCCTTCTACATTAACTTCCATCACTCTTCTCAACCAGTCACTTTCATGCTTCCTCAATACATGACCAAACCATCTCAACCTGTTCCTCTTCACAGCATCAATCACAGGCAATATTCCCATCATCTTTCGCAATTCATCATTTGTCTTCCTCTCTCTCTCAACGATACTCCGCACATCCATCGAACCATTCGCATTTCCACCCTTTCCAGCCTTCGTTGCTGCTCTACGTTCATTACCCATGTCTCGCTCCCATAAATCATAACACTTCTCACACATGCAGCATACACCTTTCCCTTCAGCTTCAGCGACACTCTCCTCCTCATCAGCATGCCACTCAGTTCCCGAAACTTCTTCCATGCACATCTCACTCGAGCAACCGTTGCCAAGTCTGATCCACCTTCTCCATTCAGCATGTCTCCGAGGTAGCAAAATGTTTTCACACCTTCCAGCTTCACGCCGTCTCCAAGATCCAACTCAACATTTCCTCCATCTGCAGCTCCCTCTGTGCACACCTTACATTTGAATGTAGCTGCCACACTGGTTAATGACCCTCTCAGACCACTACATTTTTGATGAACCCACTCAGCACACATTGTACATTGAATGGAGTTCACTCCGACACCCTTCCTGCACACAGCACACGGCCACTTCCCAGTTCTTTCCACCTCACCACATGCTTTACCACTTGCCATCACCTTTGTCTTTCCGATATTCACCTTCAGACCTTTTGTCTCCATACATTCCTTCCACTTGTTCATCTTCTCCCTCAGTCCATCCATACTCTCTGCAATCAACACCAGATCATCTGCATACATCAACTCCCACGGTAAACCCTCCTTTATGGTCTGAGCCAGCACCTCCATCACAGCTACAAATAGTAGTGGACTTAGTACCGACCCCTGATGCACTCCCACCTTCACCTCAAACTCACCACTGTTCCCGTCCTTCGTCCTTACAGCTGTGCGTGCTCTTTTGTACATTGCCATCACTACTCTGATCAACCATTCCTCCACTCCTAACTTCCTCAATGCCCATGCCAATACTTTGCGTGGAACCCTATCGAATGCTTTCTCCAGATCAACAAACCCAAAAAACAACTTCTTCCTCTTATCCATGTACTTCTCCTGCAACTGCCTCACAATGAAAAGCGCATCTGTCGTTCCTCTTCCTGGCATAAATCCAAACTGCATTTCGTCGGTCTTCACTTTCTCCCTTATCCTCCTCTCCAACACCCTTTCCAATACCTTCATTCCATGCTCCAATAACTTTATCGCTCGGTACGAGCCACACTCCAGAGGGTCACCTTTCCCCTTGTATAGAGGGACGAGGGTACTCCGTTCCCAATCCACTGGAATGCGGCCTTCTTTCACCACCAGATTAGAGATCTCTGTCATTCTCTTCACACCCCAACTTCCCGCTGCCTTCAACATATCTCCCACAACTCCCGTCGGCCCTCCCGCTTATGCCCTCCCACGGCCCTCCCGCGTCATTATGGGAGAGGCTTCATATAAACAAATACCCACCATTTTATTAACTCGCATAGCTTTGAGGCCTGTTTTGTAGGCCCGTGGTGTCTTCCTCTCTCACACAGTTTTATTTCAAATCAAATTCGATATATCATTTCATTTTTCACAGTCGCTAACATAGTTTGACTCGGTTGAAAAAAAACGGGAAGAAAATCCGATGAAAGTTGCCCTTTATAGAACGAAATGAATTCTCAAAGGCCTGTAACTTCAAGTCCATTGAGATATATATTTTTTAAATCGCGGCATGGTCAGTCATACACCGCCCGAAATAACAGACGGGAAAATGCCGAGATATATATATTTTGTTTAAATCGCGGCATGCAGTCATACACCGCCCGAAATAACAGACGGGAAAATGCCGAGATATCTATCTATAATTCCAGTAATCTCTGTGTGTGTGTGTGTGTGTGTGTGTCTGTGTGTGTGTATGCGACCGCTGTTTCTCGACAACTACCGGTCCGATATACTTGAAACTTGCCAGGTATATTGCTGGGGACCCGAGGATGTGCCTTTTCAAGGTTTCATATTAATCAGACAAGTAGTTACCGAGCTATGGCGATTTCTTTACCAAACTCCGCAAGCCGTTCGCTTTGGACCAAACCCTTTCATGTAAATAGAGGGGGGGGGGGGGGGGATTGTCACCGTACTCGCAAGCCGTTCGCTTTGGACCAAACCATTTCATGTAAATAGAGGGGGGGGATTGTCACCGTACTCGCAAGCCGTTCGCTTTGGACCAAACCATTTCATGTAAATAGAGGGGGGAGGTTGTCACCGTACTCGCAAGCCGTTCGCTTTGGACCAAACCATTTCATGTAAATAGAGGGGGGGGGATATAATTTTAGATATATATATAGTACGGGCATGCCCTAGTATTAAAAATTCGTCCATTTGATGACAATCGTCACGATGAAATATTTAATTTATACGTCGTCACAATAATGTGGAGAGAGGAGCATAGCTTCATTCACGTGTCGCCACACACGGGAAATTGCCGAGATATATATTTTTTAAATCGCGGCATGGTCAGTCATACACCGCCTGAAATAACAGACGGGAAAATGCCGAGATATATTAAAAATTCGTCGCCACACACGGGAAATTGCCGAGATATATTTTCACTTTGCACAAAAATGACATCAAGTAATCGAATCAATAGGAATGTCCTGTGCCTATAACATCGACGTTATAGGCACAGCTGCATCTAGGCATTGTGTAACATCGACGCGGCTTTTGTTTTAATTAAAACTTTTTGTACTTGTTTTTGCATGTACTGCTGTTGTTTTTACCTAAAGCACTTTTTACAAAATAGATAATAGGGTCTATTTCACTCGCTCAAACCAAATGTCATGACATTAGGTCGATATAGTCAATATGTGAGTAAAAGCGAGCAATTCAAATGCGACGTAATTCCTACAAACTAACTCGTCTGGAAGTTTTAATGAATATAAACACTTTGCTGCTGTCTCAGGTGGCCTCATTTGCCATTCTGGTTGTGTCGTCCTGGACGCTAACTCTGTTATAAACGGGCCTTACAAGTACAAAAAGAGACGAGGCTTTAGCCGTTGTCGGTGTATATTGACCAATGCTCGATGCGCTCATTAACATTTAAAAAGGGTTCGTGAATGCCATGTCAAGACATACTGTTCTCAAGTAAACACAGGTGAGCATCAGAAAAGCATAAGTACTAACGGAACATTTTAAAATCCTCATTTGCTGCTTCGGGAGGGAGGGAAAGATGCGTGTCTACACTGTGAGAGAGATGTCTGTATGTCTGTGCGTTTGTGTCGCCATTTTGGCAAAACGGATTTTCATCAAATTTTTTGAGGTTCATCAATGAGTGAGGAGGAGTGTTTTGGACAAAAAAAAAAAAGCTTTGAAAATTTAGAAAACGAAAAGTTGTATTTTGTATTTCGTCTCGGAGGAAAAATAAGTCGAAAAAAAATGATTGCTTCAAAATGCCAACAGGATGAGAACATCACCGGGCAATGCCGGGTACCCGATAGTTAAGTAATACATTTATAGTTACCTCCGCCACCAAAGGTGGATAAATACTTTACCTCACCACCAAGTAATTAAAAACACCTCACCACCACGTGATTTTAAAACATCTCACCACCACGTGATTTAAAAACACCTCACTACCACGTGATTGAAAAACACCTCACCACCACATAATTCAAAATACCTCACCACCACGTGATTCAAAACCACCACCACGTTATTAAAAACACTCCACAACCACAGAAACAAAAGTTTCAGGGAGTAGTTCAGTGACAACAGACACTGCCACAGATATGTAGATATATAGATAAATAACTGAACCTGAGTTGCTGTTTTGTCATGGTTTACACCAATCATAATTCAAACAATCATAATGCACAAATGTATTTGTAATATACGTGATATTACATTTTATAAACAATTGAAGTTGAAAACTTAAGTTGAAATAAAAAAAATTCCCCAAAAAATTGAAAAACCCCCCCAAAACATATATACTGGATATGGAATTTTTTTTCCAAAAATACCCTTAGTACATACCGACGGGAGAGATAGGTGCATACCACCACGTGGTACGATTTCACAAAAGTTTGAGGGAGTAGTTCAGTGACAAGATAACACAAGACAACACAGACACTGCACATATATATATATATATATATATATATATATATATATATATATATATATATATATATATATATATATATTGTTGCGGATATGAGGACTGTATATTTTTTTGATTGTGTGAATTATTATTATTGTTTATTCTGCGCCTCCTGCCTCCGGAGCTGTGTAAAGGTCAAAGGGCATCCCATAATTAGTCCATAAAACATCCACACCACAGCCAATCATAGAATACCCCTGTTCAATAGTTATATCTTATTATGTGTTTTAGGGTAAGGCTGTGTCTCCCATTAATTGAAATACTCCATTGCACCAGTGAAAGAGATAGATTCCCTTCATTCCCACTCCCAACACTTCCATTCCCCCCTTTTTGTCAATTGCAATTCGCATTGCCAACTGCATGTTGGGCGGTTTTCCCTTCATCCGCCATTGACCACGAGGCAGGGTTGGGGAAGAAAGGCGGGTCCCCACCTCGTCATAGAGGGGAGGAGTGAGTCAGCCCCACTCAACCAACCACGAACAAGGGGTTGGACTTGGAGAGGGTGTGGAGAGAAACATCGAGGAGGTTCGCGAAGGTTGAGGGGCGGGGCCTATATAACCCGCAGGCAGGGCGTGTCCAAGGCAGATGAGCTTTGACGGGATGAGCTACGACAAGGGCGGAGTGTGTGGTTTTTTTTGGTCAGAGCTGGGTTGGTCGTCAGTGGTGGTCAGTGTTTGCGGAGAGTGGAGGGGTTGCGTTGAGTTGTCGGTGGTGAGGAAGAGTTGGACTAAGCAAGAGAGAAAGAGTCCTGGAGTTAGTAAGAGAGAGAACCCGTCACGCGAGAGAACCCGTCACGCCAGACCCCCCACCAGCAGCGTTGGCTTGGCTCCAGCAAGCAGCTCCGACCCGCTACCCCGCGCACACGACAGGATCGGTGGCATCGGCGGCCGTCGAGGTCCAGCCCGACGTCCCGTGAGGGATCAAACTCCAGCCAGCTCCAGGCCTTCCTCCAGCCACCCACCTCCTGTCATTCCTGCCTGCAATTTCCATCCATTTGCGTACGTGAGTTTGTTTTGTTCGTGCTGTCCTGGGTAGTAACAATAAGTCTGTATAAGCTAAAGATTGCACTGTGTCACCTGCGTCTCATGTCCCTGTAAATAAACGTGACTGCTTGCTTCCTACTTATATGTGTAAATAATAAATCCAATTACTCTTCTGTCCGTCTTCTCGTCTTATTCCTTTTCCTCTTTGCATTCGGTCGTTTTAGAGTTTTCCAGATTGGGCAGCTGCGGTGCGATACGGCCAAAGTTTGGGTGGAATCGGGTTCTAGTCGGGGAATAACTGTTCGGTCGCGGCCATACCAACCGCTCGGTCAAAATAACATCTTAACCGCGTCCGCAACAATATATATATACTGTATATATATATATATATATATATATATATATATATATATATATATATATATATATATATATATATATATACAGTGCGTATCCAAAAAATGGTAATCCGATTTCAAGGGGTTAATATGCAAAGGTTATTTAGTTTGACAATTTACATGTGGTTTACCAATTATGAGGAGATCCTCGGCTTTCCATTGATGCCTTTCATGCATCATTGCTGTCACACATGACCGAGTACATGTTCATTGAAAATGACAAGTTCAAATCGCATTTTTACAAGTTTGGCTAATCGGTGCAAGACAGTTTTAAATGGACGCATTACTTGTCGACTGCCAAGTTGATTATGTAAAATTGTTAAGCTGGTCTGGTAATCGTCAGGTGCGTCATCCTTTGTTTAGGATGGGTATTTAAGATGGGCCTACAGTGTATGGGTTTAGAGACAGTCTGAGTCATTGAAAAGATGGTTGAACTTACGACTGAACAGTGGACCTTCGTGGTTACAACCTTTCACCAAACTGGAAGTTTGCAGCGAACTTGTGATGCGTTCAGGGAACATTTCCCAGAACGGGAGCCTCCAGCAGCCAAAACCATCTGGGCGAATGTTAGAAAATACCAAGAGCATGGCACTAGCCTCAACCGCAACAAGGGGAATTCTGGTAGGAGGCGCACTGGGCGATCGGAAATGAACATTGCAGCAGTTAGGCAGCAAGTTTTGGAGCATCCTAGAGATACCAGCGCAAGACGAAATGGGATGGGATTGCCTTCGGCAACATTCAACCGAATCACAAGACTGGACCTCCACCAACATCCACATCGGATTCACATCCGGCATCAACTTACGCCAGGGGATTTTGCCAGGAGGCTGGTGCTTGCCAGATGGTTGATAGCACGTTGCGAAGCAGATGTCAATTTCCTGCGGTATCTCGTTATCGGCGACGAAGCTGCTTTCGCCATGGATGGCGAGGTCAATACCCATAATGTTCTTGAATATGCACCGACAGGACAACCCCCGGAATTTAATTTTGACACCAACATGAATCGACAAAAGTGGACTGTTTGGTTGGGACTTTGTGGAAGTGGTCAAGTGACCGGAACATTTTTCTTTTAAAGGAATATCAATGGTAACAGGTATCTGCAGATGATCAATGATGAAGTTTTACCGCAGCTGGAGGAGAACTTTGAGCGACCGGTTTGTGGTGTCTTCAGTTATCTCTGGTGGGCCCAAGACGGCACCCCAGCACATCGTCTTATCGCTGTCCGAGATCGACTGAGGGAACGCTTTGGAGACCGAGTGGAATGGCCGCCAAGATCACCTGACCTCACACCATGTGATTATTTACTTTGGGGACATTTAAAGAACAAGGTGTTCGTAACTCCTCCCCGTGTCCTTGACGAATTGCAGGACCGTATTCGACATGAAGTGGATGCTTTGCGCAATGACCCGGCTTTGGTGAGACGAGCAGTTCAGGGCATGCTCCGCCGCTGTGAGCTTTGTGTTGAAAGGGGAGGTGGACATGTTGAAGGTGTGGGTGCATAAAGGCCAATCATTCCTGAGAAAAGTTCACATCTGACGTTCATTTTGCACCAATTATCCTGACTTGCATCGATTAGCCAAACTTGTAAAAATGCGATTTGAACTTGTCATTGTCAATGAACATGTACCTGGTCATGTGTGACAGCAATGATGCATAAAAGGTGTCTATGGAAAGCTGAGGATCTCCTCATAATTGGTAAACCACATGTAAATTGTCAAAATAAATAACCTTTGCATATTAACCCCTTGAATTCAGATTACCTTTTTTTTTGATACGCACTGTATGTATATATATATATATATATATATATATATATATATATATATATATATATATATATATATATATATATATATATACATACATACATACATACATACATACATATATATATACAGTATATACAGTATATGTTTTGGCAGAGATGGAGATGCAGCGTATACTCACACAGACGAAATGATTAGATTTCGGTGAAGATCCGAATCTGGATTCGGATAGGAGAATTATTTAATTTTTAAAGTGATTCTTCACCATTGGGAGAGGGGGCCAAAAACTATACATAGCAGGATATCTCAAAAAGTTATGGTAGTAATTGGACTAAACTTGGTGGACCGGTTGGGTGTGTGACAAGGACAAATAGTTTCGATTTTGGTGAAGATCTGAATATGAATTCCGATATGAGAATTATTTAATTTTTAAGCAATTCTTCACCATTCGGAGATTGGGCCAAAAACTATACATTGAGGGATATCTCAAACAGTTATGGATGGATTTGGACGAAACCTGGACAGGTTGTGTGTGTGTGACAAGGAAGAATTTATTCGATTTTGGTGAAGAACTGAATATGGATTTGGATATGAGAATTATTTAATTCTTAAGTGATTTTTCACCATTGAGTGATGTGGCCAACCAGGCGGAGGTATGCTCTCTACTGAGTGCCGTTCTAGTTAAGGGAGAATTTGTTGGATACGTTTTGACCTCCAAGTGAGCATAATGGAAATGGATCAGGAAATTTAAGGTTACCATGTACCCAAAGCTCGGGGAACCATTTGCATCAAAAAATTCAAAAGGAGACACATTGGAAGGAAAACGCATTGTTTGTCCACAGATAGGTAGTTAACCTGCTATAATTACCGAGCTCTATTTATTTGAACATTGGGTGCAGGTAAACTCCGACGGATCAGGCAGATTAATTTAAACTTTTTAAACATGCTCCATTCTGAGTGATTTGCAAGGCATGAGACGTGGTCGCCATTCTCTGATCCACAAACCACTTATCTATTTTTCAAACAGATTTGTGCATTTTCATTCCCGCACACGGTTCTTTAAACAGCTAAAGGGATTAAAAATTGACAAATCCACGAGGCAATTATCTTCCCTTTTATTTTTTCCTCTTCAAGCCTTCGTGCAGCGGTGTTCTCAGGTCTGGTCTGCCTGAAGGATCACATATGTTACACACAAGAAACATTCACTCTGTTCAGGGGCATTGGCAAGTCGTATACCTCCTGCACCCTCGCGGGGGTGGTTACCCTGAGTACTAACAGCACGGATGCATATGTGGTGGATATTGGGTGAAAATGGTAAGTCCACCTTCAGACTCGACCCCCCACTCGCAGGGGGGATTCAGATGGGTTGTTTCCAGGACCTGAGCATGTGTACCAACATGTATGGAAATTTGGTGGAGGTCGAGTCAGACTTGTTTTTTTCTGTGACGTTTAGATGTACATACGCACATACACACTGGGAATTATAGTTGGGCACAGGAGAATTAGCCATAGAGTGAAGCACTCGTTCAGAAAAGGCAGGATAACATTAGCCTTCAAGGAGGGCTTGGAGTTAGTATTTATTTATTTATACATATTAGAAAAACAAATATCACAAACACACACACACTTACATACACACACACTTACATACACACACACACACACACACACACACACACACACACACACACATATATATACATACACACACACACACACTTACATACACACACATACACACACACACACACACACACACACACACACACACACACACATATATATATATATATACACATACACATACACACACACACACACACACACACACACACACACACTTACATACACACATACACACACACACACACACACACACACACACACACACACACACACACACATATACACACTTACATATACGCACACATATACACATACACACACACACTTACATACACACACACACACACACACACACACACACACACACACACACACACACACACACACACAAACACACATATATATACACACACACACATACACACTTACACATATACACATATACACACACACACACACACACACATCCCTAAACACACACACGTCCCTACACACACACAAGTAGTGTAATAATGTTGCTTCTGGGACACCTCCGTTTAACATGGGAAATCCCTATCTAATGTCATTTACCCCCTTGTCTTTTTCAAAAATCATAAACACCTCTATTTCTCCCACCCTCATCTTTATGAACCTTTTGTCTGTAGTACCTATCCTTAATGTTGTTCATTAGACCACTCAAACACTACAAATATTTGTTTTCTCTTATAGACCTATCATCCTTCTTCTACATATCATCTGGCAGATTAATCTTTGACCCACTCAAACATTGACCCATTCACTTCCATATTAATTCTTTCCCTCCCTCATTGCCCCTAAACACCTATATTTCTCTCACCCTGTTCTTTACGAACCTTCTAACCTTTTGACATGTTATCCTTATTCATTAGACCACTTAAACACCTGTGATCCTTCTGACCTCATGGACCTTTTAACCTTTTACTCTTAATATCATCTGGTGAATATAACCCACTCAAACAACGACCCTACAAATATTTGTTTATGTGTGGGAAATAATTTAATTCTCTTGCCACTCTCTTCACCATCTAATATATTAACAAAAAAGATGATTGAGTTTGGTTCTTTATTAAGATATTTTAACTGAGCTAAGATAAAATGGTAAACCTCCCTCAATGTTCTTGTTTGAGCACCTCCAGTGCCACATACCATTTTTAAATTAAAGTATATATTTTCCTGACAACCATCAAAGTTTTCCGTCCACTCAAAAATATTTCCATCTTTTTTACCCAATTCACCGGTATTTAAATTAATTCTCTTATTTGTTTTGTGAATTTTTTTACCAGTTGCCTTTTCAATTATACCTATTTGATATTTTTCACATTCATTATGTTTTCCATTTATATACCAAGGTTGATTACACCTCCACTCTTTAGTCTGGTTGATACTTGGTTCTATCATTTATATAATAGTAAAAAAGGCGGCGGTAGCCCGTTAAAATCCCCAACCCCCCCTTTTTAACTTATCACTTATATATATCTTATCACTTATGTATATCTTATCACTTATATATATCTTATCACTTATATATATCTTATCACTTATATATATCTTATCACTTATATACTTATATAACCATAAGGGAGACTATCAATTCCATTTTCTAAAATAAACCTCTTATCATCAAAAGCCCCCAATGCTTTCTTATTCACCTCTTCTGAATATAATTGATGTTTATAACTTCTTATTCCATTAATCTTTCTAAACTCTTCTTTCTTTGTTGTTAAACAGTTATAATAATCCTTAAAGTTTATTGTTTCTTTAATGACATTTTTCTTTACACCTTTTAATTTCTTATCAGTTTTTTCAACGTTATTCACAATGTATTTATAAGCATAAGCCTTAGACCTCAATCCCACAAATTCACTCATGACATTTCCTCCTAATTCATCCTTGAACTTTCCAATCACCTTTTTATTTTTAGAAGAGAACAACTCACTCTCTGGACTGTAATTACTCGTGTCATAGATATTAATGTCTCTTTTCATGTCTGAATAAACATCGTTGGTATTAATTTTCAAAATAAAACTATCTGTATCCATATAAAGTAGATTAACATCATTTTGATATTTCTTCCTCAAGTTATTATAAAAGTAATCATACATTAATGACTTTGATAAATCAAGAATTGTTGTCCCAATATAAATAGGTTTGTTCATTTCAATACTCTCTTTAATCAAATGGATCGCACAAAAGTTCTCAGTAAAGACCTCAGCTCGAGTAAAACTCGGTCTATTAATTAATTTTGATGCTTGTTCCCAAGATGTTGATAATCTGATATTTTGTCTTTTCCTCACATTCTCCATAGTCTTACCAAAGACCGCATTATTCATCAATTTATAAAAGTCTTTCTCAAAATCTGTTTTTGACTCTGTTCTTCTTTGTGTATTAAAATCAATGTACCCCTTTAACCAATGACTTTGATTGAACTTTAGAACCCTATGGATCTTCTCTACTCTTAGACCTTTTGATAAATATTGTCGCAAATTTCTTTGGTGTAGAACATAATTTTTCTTGTTATATAATGTAGTAAGTAATTTTTCTGTTGATTCACCTATATCAAACGATCGTTGATAATCACTCAACCATTCTTTCTTTGGACTTTCTTTCTCACAAGCAAATGGGAGATCTTTGTGTAGGTTATGGAGTTCCTCTGGATATTTTAAATCAATTTCAAAATAATAACCAACTTTTTCTTCATCCAATTCTTTTTGTGTAGAGATACATACATCTTGTAAAACGTTTTTGTAGTCTTTTTCCTTTACCCATCTAAGTTTTCCATAAGGAAGAGCCTGAGACATTGCCCAGCCATACAGGTTGTTTGCGTCATAGTACATCAAGTAAGAACTCTCTTTCGTTGGATCATAATTTGGAAGATATTTGTTATTTGCTTTTGCGTATCTACTCGAGCAGACTTGTGAAATTCCACCTCTTTTTGCCTTTTCAATCATCAAAAGCATATCAACATCGGTTATCAAATCCAAATCTTGTTTTGTCATTTTCAACATCGCACTCCAGGCCAATCCAGGTGCTGTGTAGTAGTGAGCAGGATCCAATCCATATCCAGTGCGACAAACAGATCTAAAGGCTTCAAATACATCGGCCAATAAAAGCACATCAGTTTTGAGATACAAATCGTGATACTCGCCAAGATTCCTGATGTTATATTTTTCCCAAACATTTTGTGCGTGTACATAATCTTTATCAGATATATTACTGTTGTTTAATTTGTTATAGAAATTTTCTTTTGAAGGAAGTTGTGTTTCATTGAATCTCTCAAATGAGTCCATATAGTCATAGGGGTAAATTCCCTTTTGTGTTAGAAAATCTTTATCTAAAAAATACTCTGAAAGACATGGAAACTCTTTTAGATTTTGAACCAAGTTAACCAATGGACTTGCCATGAATTTAAATGTATCAAGAAATCTGATATGAGTAATAGGAGATGTGTGAATTGTTTTTGTGAATGAAATGTATTTCTGATCCGTGTTTGGAATTGCTGAGATACTTCCAGAAGTCTTTGAGAGTTCCTTGATAAATAGATGTGTATCATAATGAGCGTTGTTATGAAGAAAGACAGGAATGAAAGAGGGGAGTTGATAATTAATATTACAACTTTGATGAGCCAGACCTCTATATTTACCAGTGAGATGACAATGGTCTCTAACCTTTAGACCTTTACCAATTTTCTCCTCACAAATATGACAGACATTGTTTTTTATAAATTCCCTTTTTTCTTTACTTGTTAAGGACATTGGTTTATTGGTTTCTCTCATTATCTTGGTTAATCGAACACAGTCTTTTTCTAGTCGTTTCACAAACTCCTCTGGGGTATTTGAGCCTCTATACATCTCTAACTTGTTATATTTATCACCAACGGATGATTTGATATAATAACAAAAACCACAAGGAGTATGTTTTTGATATTTATTTGTGTATGATTCTTTTGGATCTTGAGAAGCAGTATCAATTTTTTCTAAAATACTTTCAAAATCAGCATATATAACAAATGGATGTTTGATCTTTTTATTTTCATCTTTGAATGTGATATTTGAGCCTTCTTTAGGCATATTGATTACCGTTGATTTATGTTCGCCACAATAATTTGAATGTTTATCTAATCTTTCTTGTGAATTGAAGAAGTTAAGACAACGCAAACAAATATATATTTTATTTGTTCTCTTACAGACTTGTGGTTTTATTAATTTAGCAATATCTTTGATGTATGTATAATGTGAATTTTCGTCTGAATTAAAATATAGAAGATTAATATGAGTTTGTTTACAATTGTCAGAAAGCTTTAAAACCTGAATGTTGTTTGTTTCTGTTAGACCATAAACATTAACTGATAAATTATTCATCTTTTCAAATTTAGGAATATCATTTAAAGTCATCGGAAACTTTAGATCTTTCGTATTTAATGTATTCTCATATTTTTTATAATGAGATACTCTTTCATCATGAAAATGTGGAGGATGTAAGTGTGCTAAAATAGACCAGAGAAAACATTTATTGTCTTTATTTTTGATATTGATAACTGCTTTTCTATTTTTGATAACACTGGGTAAATCAATGTAAGAAGAAGCTTTTAGAGGATCTGATTTAAGAATATGAATGTCTATGTAAATAATTTTTCCTATATTGAATCCACTTCCTACGATTGAATTATCCACATCTTGCTCTTGTTTAATAAGTTCATCATAGACTCCTGATGTTTTAAAATCTTGATATGAAGATATAAAGTGTGGCTCAGTTCTCATGTATGGTGCATCTATAACTCCTTCATCCTTTGTCATTTCTAATTTTACTCCCATATAAAATTTAAGTGGTTTCATTTCCTTTAGTGTTTTTTCAATCAACGTTTGAACAGCAGGTTTAACTATTTCTACAGCATCAACTATAGACTCTGGTTCAGGAGGTTTGAAGTTAAAGACTCTTATTTTAATATGTCCTTTGAATGCTCCATCAGAGTTTTTAGTTGTGATAAAATTTGATAAATGTAGATTTGTTTTAAGATGTATTTTGAAGCCTTTCTTGAGGATATTTTTATTACATGTAGAACAGTGTTTTGTTTCAGGTGGAAGAGGGGAAAGTTTGTTTAAAATGTTGTATGTATGTTTTGCGGTGAGAATATGTTGTTTATAATATTTTACTTCCTTCTCGCAAGTATCACAATAAACCATATTTATAGCGTGAGAAAACGTGGTGTTTTATATATATCACTGTGCTTAAAATAAAACACTTTTGAGCTTTACAGCTCCGTTTTATATATATCGCTGTGCTTAAACTAAAACACTTTTTCACTCAGAATCATCTAAGTCATAACTATCACATGAATACTCAGAATCATACTCAGAGTCATCAATAAAGCTACTCTCATAACTATCATTTGAGCACAAACTATTAGTATCATAACTATCATCTGTGTTCAATGAAATACTATCATCACCATCGTCCGAGTTCAATGAAATACTATCATCACTATCGTCCGAGTTCAATGAAATAGTAAAATCTTCACTGCTGTAATGACTCATATTTAATTAGCAGAAAAAACCTTTCCATCTATACCAATATACTTTCTTTCATTAACGGATTCAATCTCTACATTTTTAATATCAAAAGTTATCTTTAAATAATCTCTAACTATCATAGAACGAAATGACATTTCACCAGAAATATTAACATCATTCATTTTACTTAGATCTACACCCTTTGGATTATTAAAGAAAATACAAATGTCTCCTCTAGAATTATTAATGGTCTTATCATTCTTTTTCAAAGTATCGTGGTCAATCACTTTTTCAAGCTTTGAATAAATTGCCAGGAGTAGAGGAGAAACTTTTGTTAGATTTACTTTAATGGATGTCTTTCCAGGTATAGTTAGAGCTCTTCCTTTAAATGAAATAGAGGGGCTCATGTTATTTTCCATAACTGGTTTTACCCAAAAATTTCCATATTTATCTTTGTTCAATTTAACATCTTTGACATATTTTTCTATATCTTCCACCGAAGTAGAGATTGATTGAAATTTGTCTTTTGTGCTTTGAAACATTGTATTTATTAATGAATAAACTTGCGTTTAGTTTAAGTAAAAATTTACTATATAAATATGATAAGTTCTGAAGGATATTTAGAATTTCCAGACTCTCCATATGATAAATTAGAGAATTGTCCAGCTTGTGATAGAATAGGGCTTAATAATGAGGGTTCATATAAACAATGTTTATTCTGTGATTATATTCTAATTAATGATAATAAGAAATATAAAAAAACATATAACTCTTTTAAATTAGAACCAAAAATGAATTACTTTACAAGATTAATAAGAGAGATGAATGTTAAGCATTATGGTGATAATACACCATTTCTTACAAGGAAAGAGACTCTTTGTATTGAGGAAATGTATAAGGGTTTAATGATATTTATTATTCAAAATAATTTTAATGGAAATGTTAATACAAGATACTATATAAATAAAATAATGAATTATTTTGAAATTAAACCCGAACTCAGGATAAAATATAGAGTTTCTAAAATAGCTCAAAAAAAGTTAGATGACTTGTTTTCCAAATATATAAATGAATGATTTTTTACCCGTTTGGGAAAATAAGATAAAGTTTAATAACCATAAAAACATTCCAAATTCATTGAGATGTCTAATAGTTGGTTCAAGCGGATGTGGGAAAACCTGTTTACTTTTAAAGATGCTCCTTGGTCCTAATTTTTTAGATTATGATAATTTAATAATTTTTACAAAGTCAAGTTTTCAACCCGAGTATCAACTACTCTCACAGGGTTTTAATGCAGGTCTTAAAAAGGAAGACATTATCGGTTTATTTAAACTTCAAAACAAACTGAATGATTATAATATTGAAGATATAATACAATTATTTTGTGATACACAGAAATCAAAATCGAAACCCATAACTTGTATTCTCAGTGATAATACGGATGATATACCTTCACCTCAAGATTTAGATAAATCAAAAAAGAACCTCGTCATCTTTGATGATTGTGTTAATGAGAGAAACCAAACAGTAATGGATAGCTACTATACAAGAGGGAGACATTCTTCTTGTAATTGTATATATCTTAGTCAATCATATTTTCAACTCCCTCGACGCTCAATAAGAAACAATGCCAATACTTTTATTTTATTTAAGTTAAATTCAATAGATGTAAATAATTTTTGGAGAGATAATTGCTCTACGTTATGTAGTAAAAAAGAATTTGAAAATTATATGAAACACACGATTGGAAAATATAAATATATTGTTGTGAAACAAGATGAGATACTAAATGATATTTTTCAATAAATAAATACAGAAAATGAATACCGAAGAAAGAGAAAGAAAGTTTAAGGAACATCAACAATTAGTTTCAAAAGTTGTTAAACAACAGGAAGAGATAAAGAAGAAACGGAGACAGAAACTAACTGGTGAAGAAGCCTTTGAAAGAAAACAAGAGAAATTCTTTAAACCACTTTTGAAAACTCAACACTCACCTACAGTTCCCACGGTAGAATTTACTCCGAAAAAACTTCAAATGCTCAAAGATTTTAGTCAGATAACAAAACAAGAACTTGGTGAATTAGAATATGATGACGAGGGATTATTTCGGAAACTTGAGCAGGTAAATCAACCCCCTAATTATGTTGTGGAAGCTCTTCAAAACAATGAATATTCGGCGGGTTCAAAAACCAGAGCAGGTCTCATTCCAACAGAAGAACCAGCAGTGTTTCATCTTGTGGAAGAAAAGGTATTGATATTTAATGATGAATTGATGTTCTTGAGTTCTACTCAACCAAATGTTAAATTAACTCCAAGATTAATGTTTCTTCTAACAAACCCCGGATTCAGCGGTTCAAAATATTTTGAGGAACCACTTGATATGGAAAGAGAGGAAGATAGGGTATATATTGAGTTGTTAAATGCACTTGATTATGGAGTTTCTGTTGCTGGTAAAAGTAAGAAGAATGAGAAGGAGAAACATATTATTGATGCTTTAAGTAAACTTGGTTCAGGTGTTAGTTTTCTTCCAAATGACCCATCACAATTAGTTAATAGGCTATTATTGTTGTTAGGAAGTAAGAAGGCTGGAAACAACAATTGTTTTAATGAATCCTCAGCCATTTTAGATCAGTTGATGAATATGAAAATAATTAATAAATGTCAATACAAAGATATTTTATTAGATATTAAATAAGATGAGAAGCACAATTCTTAGTTTTAATTTCACAACGAGCGATTACACAGCTTCATTCCCTTACCCACTACAACTTGACCCCCTTACCTCATATGAGGCATCTTTATTGTCGATGGAAACTTATAATACCTTGTTTAATATCACAGAGAAAAATAACAAGTTTAGTTATAATCCAGGAAGTGGATATAAAACTATAACCGTTTCACCTGGAGCTTACGAGATTTCTCAAATATCTTCAGAAGTCTCTCGCCTTATGAAAGAAAAAGGTGATGAACCAAAAAATATTGTAATAGATATTCAAAAACACACTTCAAAATCAACTATTAAACTTAAAAATAATTATAAAGTTGATTTCACGATTGAAAATTCGTTTAGAGAGCTATTGGGTTTCTCTTCAAAAAAGATTGAAAATAACGGGACGTTTTACAGTGATAATGTTATCCAAATATCCTCCGGTATAAATTCAGTATTAATTCATTGTGATTTGATTGATGGTGCTTATAACGATGGAATAAGAACAAATACAATATTTTCATTCAGTGCATACTCAACCCCGATTGGTTATAAATTTAATATGGAACCAAAAAATCTTGTCTATTTACCTGTGTCAGGAAAAACCATATACAGAGTAAATTTTAGGATAACCGACCAAGATAATCGTATGATATCCTTTAATGATGAAATTATATCCATCAGAATTCACCTACGTGAAGTTTTTCAATAAATAAATAATGGTTATTGTGAGAAAACACGAGTTGGGAAAATATAAAATAATTACAGGGGAGGGCATGTTCCTTTCACCAGACTATACAAGGTATGTGGGTAGAGGATACTATAAACCTAAGAGACAACGAGGTGTAGGTCATCAATTTCGAAATAAAGGAGATGGGATAATTGATACTCTAATGGGTATTGGTTCAACCATCCTTAAACATAAAGACCTAATTGGTTCAACTGCTTCTGCCGTGGGCTCCGTTGCGGGTGCTATAAAGAGTATAAAAGATGCTCAAAGGGAGTCTCATAAATTACAAGCAATCAAAGAAATAAAAAAAGGTAAAACTCAACTATCTTCACAAGAACGACAAAAAATCATTAAAATACTTGGGTCAGGGTTTCAACAATTTTAATGCTATATAAATACAAGTATGGAAGCGATTGATAGTATCTATGATTTGGATGATACGATTATCATTTCAAACTCCACTAAAAAGGAAGACTATTTTAAGGTAAATGCTATAACAGGAACAGACTGGAATTCAAACGGAACAAAAAGTTTTGAAATAAATAATCAACAAACTTACTTGAATATAGCTGATAGTTTCTTGCTGTGTAAATTTAAATTCACTAAGGCTGCGAATAATACTAATGCTACACTCGTAAATGATTTCTTCTGGAAAATGTTTGACAGTGTCCGCCTGTATATTGGAACACAAGAGGTTGAAGCGGTTGATTATGTCTCTGCTACATCTGAAATGATGAAATTTACACTATATTCGTTTAGTGATAGAATGGGTAAGGGAGCTGTTGAAGGTTTTATTCCTGATATGTCAACGGGTACAAACGCAGACCCTGGTTATAGTCAAAGGAAGTCAATGTATAATGATGACGCAAAAGCTGAGAATAGTTTTACCGTAGCAGTACCTCTTAAAGGTATATTTGGATTTTGCGATTATGATAAAGTTTTGTATGGTCTTAAAATTAGATTTCAACTACAAAGGAATGATAATGTAAATAGATTGCTTTTTGGGGCTGAAAATGCTTTTGGCGACAATAATAAATTTGTTATTAATGATTTGTGTTGGTATATCAATGAATATACTCCTAATCTTAAAACGGAGGAGATGTTAAATAGAAGACTTAACTCAAAGAAACCGCTAAATGTATCATACCTTAAAAGAAGATGTCAACACGTTAAACTGGAACACACTACCTACACTTGGAATTTGGGTGTTCTTGAAGGAAAGCCACGATACCTATGGCTCATTTTTAAAAAACCAGATGGAGAGGAGGGTACTAATAAGAATAATGCGCTGAGTGATAATGCTAAGGTGAAACAACTTCGGGTTTCTCTTGATGGCACATTTTATCCGCGAGATAGATTGGAAATTGATTGGGAAAAAAATGATTATGCGGAAGCCTACAAGTCCTACCAAAAAGTGTGTGAAAGTAATGGTAATAATGACCCTATTTTGGATATGGTTGCATTTAAAGGTTTATATACAATCTACGCAATTGACCTGAGTTCTCAAAAGGAAACTATAAAGTCTAATCGAGTGGATACTTCTCTATACATTGAAAGAGGGGAGAATGAAGAAGTTGATGCTTATTGTTTGCTTTTGGAGGAAACAGAATTACAGATTAATACAGATAATGGTGTTATGATTAATATCACATAGGTTTTTTCTCATAAATAAATGGTAGGGGTATATGTTAATCAAATCAATCTTAATAAATTAACATCTTGTATTCAAAATCAAAAGCCTTGTATTATTAATGTTAATACAATTCAAAGAAAAGGAGCTGTAAGAATTGATGTTTTACTCACACACACACAAGTAAAAACACTAAATGATGTTGGATCACTTAAAATTAAAATGACGAAACCTATGTTAAAGAAATATTCAATAGACGAGTCAAGAGGAGGATTTCTCCCGTTTCTAATTCCTTTATTTGCTGGTTTAAGTGCGGCGGGAGCATTGACTGGTGGTATTTCAGCAGCGGTAAAAACTGCTAACGAAAGGAAGGCACAACTAAAAGCTCAAAAAGAATTGGAAAGACATAACAAGGAGTTGGAGAAACAAATTAGTGGAAGTGGTGTAATTGTAGATTTTGCTCAAAAACTTGAAAGTCTACCTGATAAAGCTAGATTGTTGGTTGGTGATATGCTTTCCTCTATCGCTCAAGCGGGTGTTAAACTAACTAAACGGGGTAATGGATTGTATCTTTCTCATAAATAAATGGATAAATGGTTTAAACAATTTGGAAAGAATACAACGTCAAATATAGAACTAGCCAAGTATTGTAAAACACTAAAAATTGATAATGTGGTAATCTGTATGAGAGATGAATTAATACATATAAATAAGAATACAAAGAATATTATTATGAATTTAGACACACAGAATGGTTCTCATTGGGTTTGTATTCATAATAGTCAGGATAAATATTATTTTGATAGTTATGGTATGCCACCACCTGTTGAAGTAATACAATTCTTACAGAATGGTGTTTATCAAACATTCCAAGTTCAAGAAATTAATTCTAAATGTTGTGGCCAATTATGTTTATATGTATTATTTCAACTCAACAATAATGAAAATTTTTATGATATCATTTTTTATCTAATATAAATGACCTATGTTGGAAAAGATGGTTCTATCTTTGGAAAATCCTCTCAGGATATTGATTTATCAAATTATTATACAAAGGCACAGGCTGAACGACAAAAATATAGTGTAAGTAAAAATATTAATATGAAGAATACTTATAAATTAATCAATTATCCAAACCCTACAGATGCGAATGACTTGATTAGATTCAGTGATTTATCACAATATATATCTTTAAAGAAAACAGCACGTTTTGTGAAACAAGTAAAATTTACAACCACAACACCTGGTTATACTGACCATACACCTTTCCTCATTGAATTTAACTACCTGCTTACAATTAAATTTTATAAAGAAGGACATTTAGTTAATATGCGAATTAATAAATGGGGGTATGATATGCCTGATTTAGGGTATAATTGGTCTTTTTCAATAAACATAGAAGACCTACATGATTTAAATCAGTCTCGTAAAGAAGAATATTATCCACTTGGTGAAGATAAGGATTTATGTGGAAGTACAATTAGTAAACAACAAATACGTGATTTTAAGAAAATAAAAATATATGATAGTATAGCGATGGTTCGCATGACAAAGAAGGAAGGTAATGAGATAAGGATAGAAAGCCGAGGAATACAAACCGATTTGGTAGTGGGAAGATGGGGTGGTATTACCTGTCATAATATTAATCTCACATATATTTCTGATACATAAATGGCAGGAAGAAGACTACAAGAGAATTATAATTTTTGTATTCAAGGATACCTACAAGAAAAGGGTGCTCGGTATTACATACCTTATGATTTGGAGCATATACATGGGAATTTTGTCATAAAAAACTGGCCTTATACTGATATTGTTAAACCCACAAATAGAGACTTGTTTAAAATATTAAATAAAAATGAACTTCTCAAAGTTATGAAATATAAAACTCTTTTAGAAATCGTCAACAAATCTTATTGGTATCCTATTATGAGAAAAATAATTATAGATACAAGAATATCTCAAAATCCAGATGAGTATATGTATAATATTCTTTGGGGTTCAAACTCAAGGGTAGCAAGGGATGAGGAAGGAGTTGAAGAAGAGAAGGAGGAAAGAGAGAAAAAGGAGAAGGAGGAAAGGGAGAGGGAGGAGAAGGAGGAGAGGGAGAAAAAGGAGGAGAAGGAGGAGAGGGAGAAAAAGGAGAAGGAGGAAAGGGAGAAAAGGGAGAAGGAGGAAAGGGAGAAAAGGGAGAAAAAGGAGAAGGAGGAGAGGGAGAAAAAGGAGAAGGAGGAAAGGGAGAAAAGGGAGAAGGAGGAAAGGGAGAAAAGGGAGAAAAAGGAGAAGGAGGAGAGGGAGAAAATGGAGGAGGAGGAGAGGGAGCAAAGAGAGAGGGAGGAAAAATATAAAAAGATGGAAATCACTGAGATTCATAAAAGATTGAGTGTATTAAAGCAAATAAATCAATCTCAACGCACCGAAGAGGAAATTAAAGAATTAACAACTCTTATGAAGATAATGGTTTCAAAAATAAGAACGTCAATGTCTTCAATTTCAGAGATTTAAACGAGAAAGTGGTGAAGAAGAAGAAGAAGAAGAAGGAAAAGATTATGTGATTGATGATGTTGGTGTCATTGACTTTAGTTAGTTTTTATTTGTAAATAAATGGAGGAGAGAGTGAAGGCATTCCTTAGGATTCTTTATGTTTTAAAAATAAAGATTGAAATGTATATGTTGAAAACCAAAAAGGTTTTGATACTCTGTCGGAATTTTTCTGATAAATAAATATGAGTTATTGTCTCAAATGTAAAAAGAAAACTAAATCTAAAAATATCTCTTATGTTAAAGCTAAAAATAATAGAGTTTATCAAAAAGGAATATGTCAAGTATGTGGCTCTAAAAAGTGCCAATTCATCTCTCCTAAAAGAGGAGGAGACATACAAAAGTTTCTGTCAGGAAGTAAATTTACAACAACTGGAATTCCAGGGGAATTACACCTTCCAGGGTATTCTTTCTGTGGTCCAGGAACAAACTTGGATAAAAGATTAGATGAGGCTGACAATCCTAAACCTTGGTCTAAACCTACAAATAGGGTTGACGAAGTGTGTATGAAGCATGATATTGCTTATGGGAAAACCACTACGTTGACTGAAAAACATAAAGCCGACAGCGAAATGTTGTATAATTTGTCTTTGATACAAAATCCAACGTCGAGAGAGAAAGTTGATAGGTTTATTGTGAGAAATTTGATAAATGCTAAATTGAAACTTGGTCTTGGTTATTCCTCAAAAAACTATTAGGCTCTAATGATGCCATCAAGACTGAGGAGCTTTTGGCTGAAGAATTACACAAACCTATAATCACAAAGTTTAAAAGAAGGAAGGTTTATTCTAAATACACTGACCACATATGGTCCGCTGATTTAATTGAATTGAATAATGACAGGGGATACAGGTATGCTTTAACCGTTATTGATTTGAGGAGTAGATTTGCCTGGGTTGTCCCTTTAAAAAATAAAAGGGGTGATACTTTAATGTTAGCCTTTAAGCTAATATTTGATCGGGATAAAAGGAAACCAAAGAAGTTATGGACTGATGAGGGAACAGAGTTCTATAACAAAATATTCATGAAATTTCTTAAGGGGAAGGGTATTAAATTATACAGCACCTTTAATGAAGGAAAGGCAGTTGTTATTGAGCGTTTTAATCGTACTTTAAAAGAGAAATTATATAAAAAATTCACACAACTCGGTTCTCAAAAATGGGTGTATTTAATTCAGGATATTGTAGATAATTACAATAATACAGTTCATTCATCAACACAATCAAAACCATCAGAAACATTTACAAAATTAGAATATGAAAAGGAGATTAATTTGAGAAAGCCCAAGTTTAAAGTTGGTGATATTGTAAGAATATACAAATGGAAAAGTCATTTTGAGAAAGGTTATACACAAAAATGGACTCGTGAATTATTTAAAATCATTGATGTAATGGATACAGTCCCTTGGACCTACAAATTATATGATTTAAATGGAGAAGAAATCTTGGGTTCATTTTACTCACAAGAATTACAAAAAACACAAGTAAGCAGATAATACCCTTGAAAATAATAAATAAATAAATAAAATGTAATGGGGATACGTTTTTAAATCTGTGAACCCCAAACACAGAATCCCACAACTTTTTAGTTGGGGCTTAACTTTTGTGTGTGTATAATGGGGATACGTTTTTAAATCTGTGAACCCCAAACACAGAATCCCACAACTTTTTAGTTGGGGCTTAACTTTTGTGTGTGTATAATGGGGATACGTTTTTAAATCTGTGAACCCCAAACACAGAATCCCACAACTTTTTAGTTGGGGCTTAACTTTTGTGTGTGTATAATGGGGATACGTTTTTAAATCTGTGAACCCCAAACACAGAATCCCACAACTTTTTAGTTGGGGCTTAACTTTTGTGTGTGTGTGTATGTGCGAGTGAGTCATAATAATATACAAACCCTAACCCAACCCCATCCCTAACCCAAACCCATCCCTAACCCAACCCATCCCTAACCCAAC
>NC_136263.1:15247637-15260137 GCF_964187855.1 Myxine glutinosa
CGCTACGCTGGCTCAATAGGAAAGAGAAGACACCCGGCTGGGCTATAATGACACAATACGACACCAGGGTTTCGATTTTCAAGTATATTCGTACGGAAAAAGGTTAGATTACAGGGACGAGAGGGACATCATAGGAAGACAGGCACTTAGACACACTCTTATATTAACCCTAGACAGACCACAGATAAACGGGACAACGCTGACTCACACGGGATTTGATGGCAAGGAAAGCGGCAGTCGATGGCTCAGGTGCACCTGGCTCAGGGACAGAATCACGTACGGTGGTGTCCAGCAGATGCGGGGAGGTCGCTCAGCGCTCGTGGGTCGCGACTTTGGTGGAGATGCCGGGGAGGTCGCTCAGCGCTCGGGAGGGTGGCGTCTTGTCCTTCCAAGCTCGGGGCGCATCTCACGTCACGTCCGGCGCGGGGCCGCGTATATCCGGCGGGGAGTGACACGCCCTCGGCTCGTTAGCGCCGCCCCAGATGGCATCGGCCCATGGCTTCTCATTGGGTGCGGGGGTTACCGGCTCCGCCCTTGACGAGGGGCCGACAGGGAGCCCCTTCGTGGTAACCCCGTGGAGCGCGTGGTCAATGGTGGCTAACCGAGCCGGAAGGAGGACGCCCACTCCCCATGCCGTCACCGCGCCGCCCCCCTCTTTTGTTGTTGTTGTTGTAGTTGGCGCTTCTTCATGGGGAAGAGATGCGGAGAGGTATGGGGAGGTCCTAAACTTCCTAACAGGTGCCATATAATCACATTCTGGTGCAACGAAGAGTCATAATTAATGGAAACAAGTCCTTAACTGACATAGATTAAGAATAACTAGCAAGATGTCCTATAATTGTCTACGTGTGGTGCGGGGGACCTGGGCACGACATTTAATGGGGGGATGAAGGGGAAGATCGGCTCTAATGGGTGTTGTTTACAGACAATGGGACTAGGGAATGGGGTAAGGGAGAGTTGGGGAGTATCGGAGAAAATAGGGGAATATTTACAAGCGGATATGGAGGCCAAATTCCATATTCGCAACATTGCACCCTTCTCTACCCTCGGGGCGTCCCGACCCGATAAATTTTTACCTACTTTAGTGTGGCACGCAATGTAGTTCCCTCTACTATTAACTCTACCCTGAGTGCGACAGTTTTACAGATATTCACAAATGAGTAAATATGTCCCCCTGCGACGTTGCACCCTTCTCCTCACAGAAACACACCCACAGGATAACCGAATCCGGAAAGAATTCTCAAACTAAACATACAGCCGGTAGGGAGCATTATTTACAAGACTACGCTGCTATTTACACTACGATCCAGGACCTGTTTTTGGAGGAACACATGCAGATGTTATGCATAGAGAGAGCGCGCTTGCCAACATCGATACACCAACCCACGAGTGCTCTGTGGCCGACGGCCTTTAATAACGTGCAGAGCACCCTTTCCCGAGCATCAACAGCACCACCCCACCACCAATCGGTGCAGTCACCATTGTTCATTGGAATAAAAATAACTTCAACAACCCCTAACCCTGCAGGTGTCTCTTGCTCTTCTTGTGGTGCACTTGGTGTCAACTAAAAGTGGTTCACCTGTATGGCATAGGTGCCACGTTGACCCATAGGTCCATCCCCGGGTGGTGCTTGGCCGCAAACAAACTGCGGTCCATTGTGGGTGGCCACAAACATTGCGGTCCATATGGTGTATCGATCCAGGCAGCCAACAGCGAAAGTGCAGGCCCACAACTGCGTAGCCAGCACCTCTCTCTCCTCTCTCTCTACCCCAAAGCCAGATCCTCGGAGGTGGGAGACAAAAGAAGAAACAAGTGAGTAAGGTGGTAAGGGCGCAAAAGTGCACGCAATGTAAGGTGATGCACACTGGGGGCACATGGGATCCAGGTGAGACAGGTACGTTCCTATCGTACGCCCCCCCCCCACCAGGTAACCTACATGGCCCCTCCCTTACCCCTTACTGTATCCACAAAACACAACACTACCCATAAACATCTACTTTACAAATCGACAAACATCCCTACTGTCTTCCCCGTTCCTCCCATAAACCAAATTCGTCTTCTCTCCCTCCTAACCAATCAAATTTGCCATTTTCAACTCTCATCAAAATTTGCCATTTTCAACTCAACATCAAAATTTGCCATTACCAATTCATCATCAGTCCCTCCTAGGGAGGGAGAGATGGAATCACCCCAATGTCTCATCCACGTCGTGATGCGTCTCACAAATCCTCACAGCAATTCTCATTTCTGCAACACAACCAAAGAAAACACAGGTGTGGAGTCATCATCATCACCACAGGTAAGTGGCTGCGTATGGTGCGACAGGTTCATCAATCCTAACTATTTCCTAAATGACTTTAACAACTTTACACTACCCGGGGTCTTTCTCCGGCCAAACCATTGGCCCTCTTACACTATGGGTTCTAAAAACCAATTCCCATTGGCCAAACTGTGGTGCTCTTCAATTTGGGGTCTCACTCCCCCCGATTCATCTCCCGGTGCCCTCGCACAATTTCTGGGCTGCGACGTGTACCTCTCCCAGTGGGCCTACCCACCTGCACACCTCCACCACTGCAGTTGCCTCCGAGCTTACCTGCTCCTTGCCCTAACCTAACTACCTGGGGAAGGCCCTCTGGCACTCTCCCCACTCGGTGCCCTCTCTGGCACTGGGCTACCCGGGTCCATCCTCCGGATCCTCGGGCCCCATCCACAACTCTACCGGCTCCCAGAGCCCACCTGCGGCCTCACCTGGCCGACATCCTCACAGTGGTGGAGTGCCCAACCAACTACACACACTAACAGGCTACACGCCCAGCCATTTCCACAACACTAATGCACCCATTCACAACACCATTCTGCAACCGCACCACAAATGCCAATATCCAACCACAATTTACCTGTACCCTCTACCTAACACTTACACTACCCGCCCCGGGTATCCGTGATGGGGGTCCACTCTTCCCCCATCCACACCTTCGCACCATGCACACCACTCCGTACCACTTACTCCAACTCTCTCCACACACCTGTACCTGCACACCTGTGCTCTCACACCTGGTGCCACCGGCACCCTTCTCTCCCCAAGCGCATTCGCGCTGATCCACAACACTCACTACTCATACACTGCTCCACACACCTGTCCAGTTGCACACCTGTGCAATCACACCTGTTCCATCCTCACACACACGGCATCATCTCAGCTAACTACTCCCTTCTGAAACTTGCGCTTCCCAGTCGTCCCTTTAAACTATTGCGCTCCCACGTCATTATAATCCACACTAATCTACCTGCGTCCCCACTACAGGTATCAGTCACTAACTAAACTTAACGTTACCTAATGTCATCTTCTCTAGATCCCTATCAATATAACCTAACCCACCCGGGCTAGTTTTCACTGCCATACACCCCATAAGCTATTGCTCCTTTGCCCCACCACATGGGAAAGGTGGCAGGGATGCCACCCTCTCCCACCGGGCCTATCGCTCCTCAATCCCCCAGTCCTCTGGCACTAATAAGCCCCCCTTATTCAGAGGTACTGGGTCCCGCCTCGGCATCTAAAGCCGAGGCGATCCACGGGGGCGCCTGCTCGCCGGTGTAAGGTCTTATCCGGTCGGCGTGGACGATCCGAGGGAGGGCTCGTGGCCCCATTTTGATCTTAAAGACCACGTCACAGATTTGCGACAGGACGACTCCTGGGCCTTGCCAGGGGGAGGTGAGTTTTGGGCACCTTCCCTTCCGCCTCCGGGGATTAAAGAACCAAATCTTCATCCCCGGAGCGTATTGACTCCCCTGGCTCCGGTCGTCGTACCTGCGCTTCATCTTTTCCCCCGCCAGATGGAGTTGGCGGCGGGCGAAGGCATGGACTAGCTCCATGCCTTCCTCTAGGTGACGTGCGTACCCCTCCCTCGGCGGGTTAACCACTGTGTCTGGCACGGGACCGCATAGCAAGTCGGCGGGAGCCCGTAACTCCCGCCCATACATAAGCAACGCTGGACTGCATGCGGTGGCCCCGTGCTGGCTGGTTCGGTAGGCCATGAGCAAGTAAGGGAGATGTTCGTCCCAGTCATCCTGACGGGTGGTGGTGAACAGTGCCAGTTGTTGGATTAAAGTTCGGTTGAATCTTTCCACCATCCCGTCAGATTGAGGTCTTAAAGGCGTTGTCCTGGTTTTTCGAATTGACAGGAGACTGCACACATCTTTTAGTAATTTGCTCTCAAAATTTCGTCCCTGGTCGGTGTGCAACTCCTGTGGAATCCCATGCCGGCACACAAATCCTTCCACGAAGGCCTGCGCTACCACCCCTGCTTCTTGGTTGGGGAGGGCGTAGGCCTCCGGCCACTTGGTGAAGTAGTCCATCACAACGAGGATATACTTATTACCTTGGCGGGTGCGGGGCAGCGGTCCTAGAATATCCATAGCCACCCGCTCAAGGGGGGCCCCCACCTGATGTAATTGAAGGGGGGCCCTCATCCTCCGTGCTGGTCCCTTTTTGGCAGAACAGGCGTCGCATCTCCGACACCAGTCCTGTATGTCGCGCCCCATATTCACCCAATAGAACCTCCGGCGGACCCGAGATATTGTCTTTGTCCTGCCCAAATGGCCGCCGGAGCGGGTACCATGCACCTGTTGCAATATGACGTTCTTGAATTTGTCAGGGACTATCACCAGCCAGGAAGTTCGATCAGAGGGAACCTCCACCCACTTGCGATACAAGATGTTGCCTTTCAATTCCAGGGTCTGCCACTGAGCCCAATATGCCTTTGTCTGCGCCCCGAGGGGGGTGACCTCTTCCCCCTTCGGTCTTTGCCCCAATTTGACCCATTGGAACACCGGCCCCAGAACAGGATCCTCCTGCTGGGCCGTGCTCCAAGCCAACTCTCCAAATTCCTCGTCCGCGGTTAGTGGCAAAATTGGCCCTCTCACCCGGGTTGCCCGGACGACGAGAATCGGGGCGGAATCGCCCAATTGCTCCCTCTCCTCGTGTCTCGCACAAAATTTACAGTTTTCCCCCAGACAAGGACGCCGAGAGAGTGCGTCCGCATTACCATGGGCCTTCCCGGCCCTATGGGCCACATCAAAATCGTACTGCTGCAACTTTTCCAACCACCTTGCAATTTGGCCCTCCGGTTCCTTGAACCGAAGGAGCCATTGCAAGGAGGAATGGTCAGTTCTAACCAAAAATTTCCGCCCGTACAAGTACGGGTGGAAATGGTTCATGGCAGCCAGCATAGCCAATAACTCTTTGCGAGTGACGCAATAATTTCTCTCGGGCCTACTTAAGGCCCGACTATAATAACCAATCACTCTCTCCACGCCCTCCTGTGTCTGAGACAAAACTGCGCCCAATCCTTCCTGGCTCGCATCCGTGTCCAGGGTAAATGTCCCGTCACTAGTGGGGTAAGCTAGAAGGGGTGCGGATGTTAGACACCCCTTCAATTTTTGGAAGGCCTCGTGGCACTCCCGTGTCCAATTAAATCGCGTCCCCTTCTCCGTAAGCCGGTGGAGGGGACGGGCCAACTCCGCAAATTTCGCCACAAAGCGCCGGTAGTAGGAGCAGAGTCCCAAAAATCCCCGCACCTCTTTGATGGTACGTGGTGCGGGCCACTCCTCTACCGCTTTAATTTTGTCTGGGTCTGTTTTTACCCCCTCGCGGCCAATCACGTGACCTAGATAGGCCACCTCTCTTGCAAACAAAGTGCACTTACTCGGGTTCAGCTTCAACCCTGCCTGTCTGAGGCACCCGAACACCTGGTCCAAATTAGCTAGTGCCTGGGGGAACGTTTGGGCATGTACCAGGACGTCATCCAGGTACACCAGGCATGACTGCCATGGCATGCCGCCTAGTACATGCTCCATCAATCTCTCAAAGGTGGCGGGGGCGTTACACAAACCAAACGGCATCACAGTAAACTGATACAGTCCCTTACCTGTGGAAAATGCCGTTTTCTCCTTCCCTGCCCTATCCATCTCCACCTGCCAATACCCACTCTTGAGGTCCAAAGTTGTGAACCAATTTGAGCCCGCAACGGCATCGAGGGTGTCATCAATCCTTGGCAGGGGATATGAGTCCTTGAGTGTCACGTTGTTTAGCTGGCGATAGTCCACGCAGAACCGCGTGGTCCCATCCTTCTTTTTGACCAGCACAACAGGTGACATCCAAGGACTTCCCGAGGGCTCGATCACACCTGCGTCGAGCATTTTTGCAACCTGCTCGTCAGCTTCCGCCCTCTTGCTCCAAGGGAGCCGTCGGGCGGCCTGACGAATAGGCCGGGCCTCACCGGTGTGGATCTGATGTTTCACCAGGCCCGTACGTCCAATATCCTCGGTGGACAGGGAGAAGAGGTCCAAATGGGACCCAACCAGTTTGTGTAAGGCCTCCCTCTGGGTACCTCCCAACTCTACGCTACTACGATTTACCATCTCGCAAATGGGATCGGGCCAATTCCTACTTGTTATTGAAGGCTCCCCCCGGGGTCGGCTCGGCTGGACGTTCTCGCCCCTCACTGTCGCGACTTCCTCAACTGGGGTGCAGCCAGCTACCCTCGTGCCCCTTACTATAGTGCGTGGTTCTGTACTCACATTTACTACTCGGACGGCCACTACCGGTCCGTCCGTTTTTACAAGGGTGCGGCCCACGATTAAACCCGGTATGGACTGCGCTGCCACCGGTTCGACCAGGCCGCAGGACTCCTGCCATGTTGGGCGAGCTGCCCACCGGGCCGGCACTATCGCCTCGGCCCTGGGGGGGATGGTCACGGCCTCGGAAGCCTCCAGCTCCGCTCTCTCGGCCGTGCTCACTCCCCCTAACGGCAGCTCTTCTACTCCCACCTGCAGGATCCCCCGGCACAAGTCGATTTTACAACCGCTGGCAGTCAACAGGTCCAACCCTATTAAACATGGGTCGCACACCTCCGCCACCCAAACATCTATCTCCCTCCTTACCGACCCTAACTTGAGGGTCACAGAACCACGCCCTATGATCGGGGCCGTTACCCCGGTAGCAAGCTGCAAACTATAATTTTGCAGGCGCTGGATCTTATCCCAGCCACCTGCGCTCGAATCAAGGACCACAGGGCTGATGATCGTGGCGCTAGCTCCTGTGTCCACGACGGCGTCTACCCCCACGCCGGCAATTTTGCATCTAATTGTCAGGCTACCGGTTCCAATTTGGCCACAATAAATGACCTGTCGCGTCAATGAGGGCTCTCCTCCATCCTCTGCTGCCGAACACCGCCCTACGTGCCCGACACCTTCTAGTTTCCCGGGGTCTGGCGGGGGGGTGTCTGGGGTCGGCTAACCCGCTCCCCCCTGGGCGGAGTTGAGGACCTCAACTGCCGGGGATCATCCCGGCGCGCGTTTCGACAGTGCCGCGCCAGGTGACCCAGGCGGTTGCAGGTATAGCACCTCACCTGATAAGGTGCTTGCCTCCGGAATTCCAAATTCCCCCCCCTGTAGGTCCGAATTGGATTACCCGCTCGTGGTCCACCGCGGGCCACCTCCGGGGCCGCCTGCCATGGTCCAGGTCCTGCCAGGCGCTGGCCCACCAGCCTCCGGACCATGCCCGCCAGGTCAGGACCCACGTCGGGGGCGGGCCCCCTAAGGGGTCCGCCCTCCATCGGGGGTCCCATCTGGCGGACCGCCATTGCGAGACGCTCGCCCCCCCGGGCCAGGGGCCTCGCTGCTTCCCAACGGGCCGCAGCGTCAGCCGCCTGGCTCAGAGTCTGCGGGCGCCACATGGCGAGCTGTTGCCGGAGCTCAATATCCGGGAGGGCCTGGATAAAATGGTCCAGCGCCAGGCTTTCCCGGGAATCCGCTGCCATGCTAGCATGTGCGATCCCCACTGCGCGGCGAATGTCGTGGGCAAGTTCCCCGATGGCTTCCTGGGGCTTGCGCTTTCGCAGCGCGAGCTGAGCTTTAACAAGCTCGCTCTGCTGTTCTATTCCAAATCGATTAATTAGGGCGTCGCGGAGGGCTGGCAGGGTGAGAGCACCCGCTGGTAATGCCGTCAGCACCTCCGCCGCCGCGCCGCGCAATGCGGCCACCAGGTGTACTCCACCTTCGTCCTCACCCCAACCGTTACCCTTACACACACAGTCGAACTGCGCCAGGTACGCGCGTAGATCACTCTTGCCGTCATACGGCGCGAGTGGGACCTTGTGGGACCACCTCGTATGCGAGTCGTTGCCCGCCGGCCGGACCCCGTGCGTCGCCCCTTGCGGGGTCAGCGCGGGGCCGAACCGGCCGGGCCCCCACAGTACACTACCCCCAAGGGGCTCTCGTGCCTCCCCGGTCCCTCCAACAACTACCCCTGTTGGTGTCGATGCATGGGTCACACCTCCGCAACCCGCTACCCATTCCATACCACCACAACCTTGCTCACCCACACCTCGCACCTCTCGTTCCATACCCTCCGGACCAGCCATACACCTCACTCTTGGCCTCTCACGAACATCCGGGTCTATCTCGACCCCCAAGCTTATTAAATCACCTGGCGCATCATACGCACGACCATATTGGTCACCACTTACACCGGGTCCTCTTTCTCTTCGCTTCTCCTCCATCACCTGCGAATCCCTCATCCGGTTAATGAGCACATCATCACGATCCGAACACAGACTTTGGACCAATTCTTTTACTTCCTCCTTTATCTCTTTCTTATCCTCTCTCCGTCGCTTCTTAATTTCGCTCACCCCTTCTTCCACTTCCTCTAATTTTTGCTTCATCTCCTTCATCTCTTCGTGCGCCCCTTTAAGTTCTTCCTCTAACTCCACTTTATTTTTTTCTATGTGCTCCCGCACCTCCCGCTCTTTAACCTCCATTACCTCTACCACCTTGTCCATTTTCCTCGTCAGGTCCTCATGTACCGTCTGGCACTCTTTTTTAATTACCCCTACGTCCTTTTTCATCTCCTTCTGTGTCGATTTTAAACCCTCTATTACCGCTGTGTTCTTCTTTACCTGGTCCCCCAACTCCTTTTGTCCCACTGTCAGTTGTTCTACTCCCAGCGTCAACTCCTCTATACCACCTTGCAATTTTACAGTCCCCTTTCTCACCTCTTTCTCCATGCGCTCCTTACAGTGCCTCACCTCCTCGCGCACTCCTCCGACCTCCTCACTCACTCCTCTTCTGATCTCCTCTCCCATCACTTGCATCTCCTGCCCAGATGCCACCCTCATCTGCTCCATTTCCTCCCTGTGAGCATCCAGTTTGGTTTCTACCCCCATTCTGACCCCCTCTATCTGCTGCTCCATTTGTTTAACTTCCCTTTCCGCTTGGTCCCTCATGTCCCTCAATTTGCCTTCCATACTGTTTTCTAACCCCTCTAACCCTTTTTGCATCCCTTCCATTTGATTCTCTTGAGCGGCCATTCTGTTTTCTACCCCCGTTAACCCATTTTTCACTTCTTTTATCCCGTTGTCTAACCCCTCAAAATTATTGTCTAACTTCCCAATTTTCTTGTCTAACTCCTCAAAATTATTGTCTAACTTCTCACCGGTACCCCTCGCTTCGTCCCTCATTACCCCCATTTGGTTTCCCATTACCCCCATTTGGCCCTCCAATCGCTCACCCTGAGCATCCATCCGGTTCCCCATTACCCCCATTTGGCCCTCTATTCGTTCCATAAGGGCCCTCATTTGCAACATAAAAAGGTTCGGATCCACCAGGGGCGCTGCCACGGTCACGGGCGCGGTGACCAGCGAGGCGCCATTTTGCGCGTCTGCTACCCTCGCTGCTTCGCTCTCCTCACGTCCCTCAATTTGGTCCTGGACCGACCCTGCTTCACTCTCCCCTACCGGACCCCAGCTGTCTTGATCCGCCATAGCGCGACTTGCAAAATTCGAGTTTCGTAAAACAAATACAAATTTCGGCCGCTCCAAATTTTGACCAAATTTTTTTTTTTTTTCCTCTATTCGTTTTTTTTTTCAAAATTTGGTCGGGCCTCGAATCCCACTCCTGACACCAATTGTTACAGATACGACTTTGATGGTATGGTGGGCCGAGCGGGATGGCCGCCGTATCCGTACAAGTTACCCCGATTGTGCCCGAATGTTAACTAATCGCGCTACGCTGGCTCAATAGGAAAGAGAAGACACCCGGCTGGGCTATAATGACACAATACGACACCAGGGTTTCGATTTTCAAGTATATTCGTACGGAAAAAGGTTAGATTACAGGGACGAGAGGGACATCATAGGAAGACAGGCACTTAGACACACTCTTATATTAACCCTAGACAGACCACAGATAAACGGGACAACGCTGACTCACACGGGATTTGATGGCAAGGAAAGCGGCAGTCGATGGCTCAGGTGCACCTGGCTCAGGGACAGAATCACGTACGGTGGTGTCCAGCAGATGCGGGGAGGTCGCTCAGCGCTCGTGGGTCGCGACTTTGGTGGAGATGCCGGGGAGGTCGCTCAGCGCTCGGGAGGGTGGCGTCTTGTCCTTCCAAGCTCGGGGCGCATCTCACGTCACGTCCGGCGCGGGGCCGCGTATATCCGGCGGGGAGTGACACGCCCTCGGCTCGTTAGCGCCGCCCCAGATGGCATCGGCCCATGGCTTCTCATTGGGTGCGGGGGTTACCGGCTCCGCCCTTGACGAGGGGCCGACAGGGAGCCCCTTCGTGGTAACCCCGTGGAGCGCGTGGTCAATGGTGGCTAACCGAGCCGGAAGGAGGACGCCCACTCCCCATGCCGTCACCGCGCCGCCCCCCTCTTTTGTTGTTGTTGTTGTAGTTGGCGCTTCTTCATGGGGAAGAGATGCGGAGAGGTATGGGGAGGTCCTAAACTTCCTAACAGGTGCCATATAATCACATTCTGGTGCAACGAAGAGTCATAATTAATGGAAACAAGTCCTTAACTGACATAGATTAAGAATAACTAGCAAGATGTCCTATAATTGTCTACGTGTGGTGCGGGGGACCTGGGCACGACATTTAATGGGGGGATGAAGGGGAAGATCGGCTCTAATGGGTGTTGTTTACAGACAATGGGACTAGGGAATGGGGTAAGGGAGAGTTGGGGAGTATCGGAGAAAATAGGGGAATATTTACAAGCGGATATGGAGGCCAAATTCCATATTCGCAACAATATACACACACACACACATACACACTTACACATATACACATATACACACACACACACACACACATCCCTGCACACACACACCCACACACACACTTCCCTATACACACACACACACACACACACACACACACATCGGCATACACACACACACACATCCCTACACACACACACACACACACACACACACACACACACACACACACACACACACACATCCCTAAACACACACACATCCCTAAACACACACACATCCCTAAACACACACACATCCCTAAACACACACACATCCCTAAACACACACACATCCCTAAACACACACACGCACACACACACACACACACATCCCTAAACACACACACACACACACACACACACACACACACACACACATCGCCATATACACACACATCGGCATACACACACACATCCATACACACACACACACACACACACACACACACACACACACACACACACATCCCTATACACATACACACACACACACATCCCTATACACGCATACACACACACACACACACACACACACACACACACACACACACACACACACACACACACATTGAGCCCTGATCCATCTTCTGAAACCCCGATATGGAGATAACAACCAGCGAGAATTATATACATAAATATACACATGCATATACACATGCATATACACATACATATACATATGCATATACACATACATATACACATACATATACACACAAATATACACATGCATATACACATACATATACACATATATATACACATAAATAAACACATAAACACATAAATAAACACATAAATATACACATAAATATACACATAAATAAACACATAAATATACACATACATATACACATACATATACACATACATATACACATACATATACACATACATATACACATACATATACACATAAATAAACATAAATAAACACATAAATATACACATAAATATACACATAAATATACACATACATATACACATACACATACATATACACATACATATACACATAAATATACACATAAATATACACCTAAATAAACATAAATATACACATACATACAGAGAAACAAAAAAATCCTCATTTATTCTGCCATAGTCGGATTTATAACCATCATTGTTCACCAAATGTGAATAAAGACGTTATCTACTTATTATGTACAAACACAATGGAGGGCAGCTAAATTGAGAAAAAGAAAGAGGATGAGAGAGAATGGGAGGTAGAGGAGTTGAAAAAGTAGTTGCATGAATGAAAGGGTAAGGGTAAGTGTAAGGGAATGAAGGGGCTTTAAAGATTCAGCGGGTCATGGGGCCAGGTGGTGGGAGCGGAGTCAGAGTGGTGGCTTTTTTGCACACATGATATGTGAGCAAACCTAAAATATCCCAACAGCA
>NC_136263.1:15265137-15412637 GCF_964187855.1 Myxine glutinosa
CCACCTTGACACCAAGTTACCTTGCTTTCTATCCTGGAGTGTGGTTGCCGTTGCTGTGTTTGAGTTTCTAAAAGTTCCCATTTGGGTTTTTGACGTGCTCTTACTGATATAAACTACCTTTAGTCATAAGATAGATACCTTTGAATTGACAGAACTGTTTCAAACTTGTCGTTGCACTTTTTTCTTACAGCTCAGTTTTAATGACATTGAATCACCTTGAAAAAAAATTGCAGAATGGTCCAATTAATCAGACGTGCCAAACTTGCTGACACCTGGTGGATTTCAGACTTTTCTGTTTCCAAATTACTGAATATTTTCAAAACCTTTTTTCTGACATTTTCAGAAGGTATTTCAATGTAAATGGTTAACTTTAAAACTTCTTACCTCCACCACCTGGACCTAAGGTGGACGGAGGTGATGTTTTCACCCGTCTGTTTGTTTGTTACTTGTAAAATCGAAGATTTTTCAAGTATATTGGTCGGTTGCGTTTGTGGTTCTGTCTGTCTGTGTGTTTGTTACTTGGCAAAAAAAATTTTTTTTTGCAAGTATGTTGCTCACTCCGGTTTGTGTGTGTGTGTGTGTGTGTGTGTGTGTGTGTGTGTGTGTGTGTGTGTGTGTGTGTGTGTGTGTGTGTGTGTGTGTGTGTGTGTGTGTTTATCTGCTCACTTATACTTGCCTACAGGACACGATTTTAAACCGATCTTCACTTCACCAAACTTTACCAAATGATAGAGTTCGTGGACCGACAAAATCCTATATATTTTTGGGGTCAAAAGGTCAAAAGATCTACATAGGCCAAAGGTCAACCACTTTTTTCAAATTTCTAAAATCCTCAATTTTCATCCGATTGACTTGAAATTTGAATAGGATATACATATCGGCACACTCAATTCAACCACCAACTATTTTTGAGATCAGCATAGGTCAAAAGGTCAAAATAGGCGAAAGGTCAACTACTTTTTTCAAATTTCTAAATGACTCAATTTTCATCCCATTCACTTGAAATTTGAATGGGATTTACATATCAGCAAACTAAATTCAACCATTAACTATTTTTGGGATCACCATAGGTCAAAGGTCAACAACAATTTCAAATTTCTAAAATCCTCAATTTTCATTCGATTCACTTGAAATTTGAATGCGATTTACATATCAGTTAACTGAATTCAACCAACAACTATTTTTGAAATCAGCATAGGTCAAAAGGTCAAAATAGGCGAAAGGTCAACCACTTTTTTCAAATTTCTAAATGACTCAATTTTCATCCGATTGACTTGAAATTTGAATGGTATTTTCATGTCAGCTAACCGAATTCAACCACCAATTATATAACATATCAAAAGGATGCTCTAATGAGTGCCATTCTGCTTTGTTCTATTTTGCCAAGTGTCACTCTATGAGTGATTTTTCATCTGTTTGTTTGTCTGTTTGTTTGTCACCAGCCTACAGGTCACAATTCTAAACCGATCGTCACGAAACTTCACCAAGTTGTATGGGTCGTCCCACTTGAAAAGCCTCTTATTTTTGGGGTCAAAAGGCCAAAAGGTCAACATAGGCCAAACGTCACCAACTTTGCCAAATGTCTAAAATCCTCAATTTTCATCCGATTGACTTGAAATTTGAAGAGGACTTGCATATCTGGTCACTGAATTCAACCACCAAGTATATTTGAGGTCAACATAGGCCAAAAGGTCAACATAGGCCAAATTTCTAAAATCCTCAATTTTCATCCGATTGACTTGAAATTTGAAGAGAACTTGCATATCTGGTCACTGCATTCAACCACCAAGTATTTTTGGGGTCAACATAGGCCAAAAGGTCAACATAGTCCAAAAGGTCAACATAGGCCATATTTCTAAAATCCTCAATTTTCATCCAATTCACTTGAAATTTGAAGACGTCTTGCATATCTGGTCACTGAATTCAACCACAAATTATATTTTCGGTGAACATAGGCCAAAAAGTCAACATAGGCCGAATTTCTAAAATCACCAATTTTCATTTGATTGACTTGGAATTCTAAGAGGATTTACATATATGGTCACTGAATTCAACCACCAACTATTTTTGAGGTCAACACAGGCCAAAATGTCAACATAGGCCAAGTTTTTAAAATCCTCAATTTTCATCCGATTGACTTGAAAATTGAACAGCATTTGCACATTGAGTCACTAAATAGGGAAACTCACTATTTTTGAGGTCAAAAGGTCAAAGGTCAACTCAAGGTCAACCTCACAAAATCATCATTTTTAATCTGAAAAATCGTCACTTTTCTTCCTGTTGACCCGAGCTTTGATCAAGATTGTCAATTTTAATGTTGATGAAATGGACAATTTGCTGTATCAATGGAATTTTTTTTCTTGGGGGTCGGGGGCGGATTTTGCAAATATCGTGCTCCGCATGACGTCTTCTTGTTTGTTTGTCTGTGAGCATGATATCTCTTTTTATTTATTTATATCTCTATGTGATTCTTCTCCATTGAGAGATTGGGCCAAAAACAAGATATAGCATATTTCAAAAAGTTGTGGACGAGTTATGACAAAACTTGGTGGATGAGTTATGACAAAACCAGGAAAATATTATCATGATGTCGTAAGTCATATTGTTTGGCCGCCATATTGTTTTAAATGAAAACACCAAAAAATCATCGCAAATCGTATACATTTTTGACCGAATTACTTCAGGTGGCGAGTGGGTAATTATTTAATTTTTCATTGGCGTGATTCCTGCAGGCTGGCCTGGTCGTACGTGCTTGTCTTAGCTCGGATTTGAATTCTATTTTCGCTTTTCTTGAAATATTGGGGGTTTGCAACCGCTGATAAACACTACCAACTCATGTGGGGATGTGGGGATGTGTGTGTGTGTGTGTGTGTGTGTGGGGGGGGGGGGGTATGTGTGTGTGGGGATGTGTGTGTGTGGGGATGTGTGTGTGTGTGTGTGTGTGTATGTGTGTGTGTGTGTGTGTGTGTGGATGTGTTTGTGTGTATGGGAATGTGTGTGTATGTGTGTGTGTGTGTGTGTGTGTGTGTGTGGGTGTGTGTGTATAGGGATGTGGGTGTGTGTTTGTGTGTGTATGGGGATGTGTGTGTGTGTGTGTCTGTGTGTATGGGGATGTGTGTGTGTGTGTGTGTGTGTGTGTGTGTGTGTGTGTGTGTGTGTGTGTGTGTGTGTGTGTGTGTGTGTGTGTGAAAAAACAAACAAATGTGGAGGAGGGGTTGTGTTAAAGCGGGAAGGTGGAGGAAACCGGTGATCACTGCTAGCAGTTATAAAGTGGCAGTTCTAGTTTTAACTAATTTTTTTATGTTGTTAAATAATTTTGTTTCGTAAAGAGTCCCAATTTGTTTTTGTTGTTGTTGAATAATTTGGTTTCGCAAAGATTCCCAAATTTGGTGTCCCAAAGGAATTTGACTTGATGTGATTATTGAGTGAGATATAATTAATTTCAATGTATTAGAATAATTATCCCACACACACGAAGCAAGAAGCGGAGTTAAGCAATTGCTTCATGTCAGTCTGTCCATCTTATCAGCTTATAATCAAACAACAGCTTATTTAAATCGAATGTTACAAGTATTTTGTACACAAATCAAAACATGAATGGGAAGACAAGTTTGCTGTTTAATGGCATTTTGGCTCAGAATTCCACCCGATTCACACTGGCACAGAGAGGAGTGAGACAATATTTTTTTTTACTCTGTCTGCCTGACAAACAAACAAAATTGAAAATCATTAAAAAAGAAAACTGAAAAAAATAATAAGGTGATGTAATAGCCACTGGAAAAAGACAGGTAAAACCCAGAATTAATTCATTCATACGCTTTTAAACCTCTTTAAACCTTTATTTAAATGGAATTACATGAACACTGTGGATCACAAATGGCCTTCATAATATTTCCAAAAACCATACTATATATAGCACTAGAGGGTATGGCAGTATCTGGGGGGACATGAGAGATGAGAAGGGACAGTATCTGGGTGAAGAAAAGGCCACCAATATGGCTACGTCTGATGCCGATTGACACTGCGTTGTATGAATGAATGATCGTTTTAAGGCCATTTTTCCGCCACCTTGCAGGCCTAATGACAATCATGGGTCCCTGTTTGAGGCAATGTTTTTATGGCCAAATGCCCTTCGCGACATCAACCCTTAGTTGCCTCTTACGATGTGCAGAGATACGGTGTACCTATTCTAACTCCGTGATCATTCATCCCAGCAAGCTGGTGCTCAATTTTCTGACCTCGGAAGGATAACAGGCTGAGTCAACCCCCCCGGCGTTAATTCAGCTATCAAACGGGATTCGAACTCAGGATCCTAAGATCCCAAGCCAGCACCGTAACTGTTGAGCCAACACCAGGCTATGGATATCGTTAAAGTGGATATCGATAAAGCCTCCATCTGCTAAACTGCGACTCAACATCGTCTTATTACAGTGTATAAGTCTTGTTGGTGTATAAGACTTCCTCCACAGCGCTAAACTTGCGGATTTTTTTTAAACAATCTTAAAAATCATTATTTTGTTAAAATTGAAGTATATACTTGAACGCGTGGGGTATCGTGTTCTATGAACTCTCTGGTTGTAAAAGACTTGATTATTGAATTGTTAACGTTGGGTATTTGAATTGGCAAGAGAAAACTATATAATTTATTTCATTTATGTCGGTAAGGTAAGTGGATCAGAGTCGACCAAAGTGAATGAACTGGATTTATCTGTAGATCATGCGAGTTGGAGCTGGCAAATTAAATTTTCCCAACTCTGAAGGTCTTAATGAGCCGTAGGCTATGAGCCAGACCCCCCAAATTGACCGGTCGGTACCATACAGATGGAGTAAGGCTCATTGTGATTTTTAGCAAGATATATGTCCCTAGATATGAAAAAAAAGTGATAGCAGTGTATAACTCTTGGCCATCTCTGTGTTATCACCCGAAATATTATTATACGCCTGCTTCGCTTCGCCAAAAAATGTGATATTTGCTAAAATTGGAATAAATATGTTTTTAAGGACCACAGAGTGCCGAGATCGAGATCGAGATCGTATTTGTTCGAGAGATCATGATAAACCTAGAGTGTGGAGCAAGTTTGCATGCATTGTGAAATATAATGTAGCTGATGTTACAAACCTACTTTAGGATACTAGCTAATACCAAAAATTACACTGAGATACCAAAAGTAGTAGACGAATAAACCTAAAATGTTCAAAAGCTATGTTTCGTTCCAAAATATCAAAATTAGGGGGTATGGTTGAACATATTTTGAACTTTGCCAAAATATGTGCCCCAAACAACCACCATATTACAAAGTAATGATATATTCCAATGCAGTGGTTCCTTGTGAAGATTTTGAGGGGTCAAATGTTACTCTGGGAGTTTTCATTTTTGAAATATTGACAAAAATGTACAATGTGAATTCTGAACTCGAAGCGATTTCGACCACTTTTTCACTAAATTTAACATATTTTTTGTCATTATATCAATATTTTGATAAGTAACCCCCACAAATGTTCTATATTTCTATTACTATATTAGTTGGCATCCAGTATGCAAATTATTGGCACTCTGTGGTCCTTAAAAACATATTTATTCCAATTTTAGCAAATATCACATTTTTTGGCGAAGCGAAGCGGGCGTATAATAATATTTCGGGTGATAACACAGAGATGGCCGAGAGTTATACACTGCTATCACTTTTTTTTCAGATCTAGGGACATATATCTTGCTAAAAATCACAATGAGCCTTACTCCATCTGTATGGTACCGACCAACCCCCTTGGCTCATAGCCTACCGGCTGGTTTTTGTTTTTCCTCCAATAATCCATGCAGTTGTGAAACAAATCAGGCCAGCAATAACCACAAAACCCAGATAGCCATTGTCATCATCGTTCTCTGCTCTGATGTTCTCACATTTTCTTTTTGTGATTATCCCTTTTAATCTATGCACGTGTGCGGTGCTGTGGATAACCGATTCTCAAAATAAGTGAGACATGTCATTGGATGGGAGCATGGGACACAACAAGCCACCACTGAACCAAATTATCATTGTCCATTTATTGTTCCAATCCCCACTGGCACATCCAGTGAATTGGAACAACTCTGTCCCGATCCAGTTCTGATAGATCTCTTGTGATCTTGTCTGCAGCTCAATATTTTATTTTATAAAACACTACCAAGGGTAACCCGCATTGCCCGTTGCTGTAATAATCCTTTTGACATTTTGAAGAAATCAATTTTTTTTCTTTTTTCTTTTTGTGGGGGCTTAAACCACTTCCCTACACACACTAAGGAATGGGGTAGGGGTCATTTAATATTACCTTTCACATAGCTACAAAGGCTTAGACACTAAAGAGCGATTTTTTAAAAATCCAACTTCTTTTTCGAAATTTTTTATTTTGCCTAAAACACTCCCTGCCAACCACCGATGAATCTCTGAAAGTTTGACGAAGATCCGTTCGCCATCTCTGAGAAAAATGGCGACACAGACAGGCAGACAGACGCACGTCTCTCTTATAGTATAAAAAGATGTGGATTTTGTACATCTTGAAACTAACTTAATGGACACGTTCATCAGATTAGTCATTTCATTGACAGATAACCCAGTTGCACGTGCTCCCAATATCGCATTCCTTGTGAAGTCCACTCTTCCCTCCAGGATTTCAAGCAAGCAACCTCTTGTCATCCCCAATTCTGACCCATGATCTTTATTACCCCCATTTGCTCTGCCTACCCCAACCATCTTACTTACTAGTTTCAGCATTTCCTCCTCCACTCTTCTCCTGTTCAATCATTCCCTTGATGTTTGTCCCACTGTCACTTCAACCTTGCTCTTCCATGTACCTTATTCCTGTAAAGAAAAAGTCACTTTTATCTCTTTTTATTTATATTTATTTGTTATTATTTTGGTCCAGTAACTCAGTGCAAAGATACTTTTTCCAACGTTTTCATCAATCTGCTGTGCCCTTTGTTAGTAATTAGAATATTACTAGTAAAAAGCCCATAAAATATGACGGTTTGGAACAGTTTATTTAATGGTGTAGCCTCGTGAGCGTGCCAAAGTCTGAAGCCTCGGCCTAGTGTTAGGCTTGCTTATGTCTTCTACATTTACTAGACATTCTAAGGATGTAAATAAATACTTCTTTTACTCTGCGTGCATTGCATATCATGAGCAGTGAATTTCACCTCCCTGCGTCTTGTATTTTTTATTATTATTTAAAATAAATAAAAAACGCTTCTGTACACCGCCCTTGATGCTCAGTTTACAAGCCACTGTCTACAATTCCAATAGAAGAGACATAAATACTCTTTTATGGAAAATGTTTTTCGAGTTTGTTTTATCCTCAAAATTAGACCACAGTGAACAAACATTTGTGTTGAAAGATTGGCCTTTAAAACCTACCCTTATGAAGGGGGACAGACAAACACACAAACTGGCATTGTGTTTTATATGGAAAATAGTATTATGAAAGAAATATGTTTTGTATTGTATTCCATCCATCAGTCCCTTAACCTTGTATATTTAGTTCCCAAATGCATGAGGCGAGAGCGGTGATAGTTGAGTTCATACTCTTGTTTGATAAAATCTTCTCATTATACAATGGAGCTACATCTGGGCTGGATTTGGGCAAACCACTTAAGTGACTCCTTTAGATAATTAGACAATCATAAAATGGCAATGGTTGATTGCACAGCACGAGTCACTAAGTAATAAACTTTTTAATCCAAGAAGTTCCTCCAAGAATGCTTCCACCTTTGTTTTACATCAGGTAATTAACGAGCAGTTATGAAGAATATTATTTAAATTGTCCAAGATCCGTTTGTTGCTGAGAGATTCCATAATCTCCATAATTGTGAGAACCGCAGAGCAGAGATCCCAAAAGCACCACCAACTGCAGCTTTCATGAAGGGAAGACAATCTTTCATTTGAAACTGCCCGCTCGCTATACGGTAAGCCAGAGAGACCTCTGGTGTGGATGTGCAGGATACCATGGTAGTCATTCATAAATCCAGAATAAGGTGTAACATCCATCCATCATCGATTCCTCGCCCTGCATGTAAGACACCAGGGTGACAGTTTAGAGCTGGATTGGGATTCAAACCCAAGCTAGAATGCTCAGATGAGATACCAGCCCTGTACATTATGTCTACTCTTAAAACTGTTTGAAGTATATAATTAGAATGTATCTTCATTCCAAAATACCAAGGTTCGTGAAAGACTTAGGTATAAAAACGGCGAATGGGAAACCATGAGCCAATAGATTCCATATTCCTGTGCCACCTGTAGTCGAACATCAATCATGGACAGCAGGTTCATGCAGGACTTGCATGAAAAACGTACCCAGTCTGAATGGTTCTATACCCAGTCAATGGCGAATCGGCATATGGCGATCCGCGGATGTCATGGTGAGAAAGTAGAAACCGTCACGGCATTTCGTCAGTCACTTCATCTCAATATCTCTATTTTTATTCCAAACAGCATAACTCCAATCACAAATTAAATAGCATTAATATAAAAAAATTAACTTTTACCAACATTCGTGACATAAAGAAATATTTAAATCCGTGCTGACGTTACATCCAGATATGGAGGAGTTTCATACGGTTGAAAATTCAAAATCGTAATTATATCCACTCAATTCGAAACAACATTATTCCAATCATAAATTGATACGATAACAAAATACTGTGTTAAATGACGATTGTATTGAGATATTATCGAACCAGCTCATTATCGTCATGTGTTCACTTCTGTATTCGTGGCAGCTCGGTATCGAGTCAATTTCAAAATCATAATTTTATTGAGGAATTTTTGAAACCTCGTACCTACCTTACAACATCCGCTGGGACCCCAAAACGATCCACAGAAAGTTTGGTGGGGCTTGCCCTAAAACTGAGGGAATAGTTTGGGGATGGACAGACGGATGGATGGACAGACACTCGTGTTTTATATTATATATATATATATATATATATATATATATATATATATATATATATATATATATATATATATATATATATATATATATATATATATATATATATATATATATATATATATATACAGACTTGGCATTTAATATGGAATATTTTATTTTTTCTTGACTTGGGTTTACTTTCTTAACTCAGAAAATCAATCTGGTGAGTTTCTTTTACGCTTTGGTGATTTATTTGTTAAAAGAACCATGTCACTGATTGTCTGTCGCAGCAAGAGGTCATTAACAGGATTATATCACAGGTGGGGTGGCAAAATGTACGGACAGGTACATTTGACTATTGACTTCACAATTGGGTATATAAGAGTTGTTGCATTCTGTATTAGTGGAAAACAACTGCTGCGCGTCTACAAAAGTTATTGCCGCTTCCTCTGGAGATGGTCCGCAACTCGACAATGCTATTTGTCATGGAGTGGTGGCTTTACAAAATTCCGGCATGAAACAGCGTGCTATTGCTCGGCAGTATGGCATCACTCAAGTTCAGGTGTCAACGATCTTGAAACGAAATGCTCAGAGGGGTGTCCCTACTCCAATTGTGAGGACAGGATGTCCCCGCAGAACCACAAGGAGGGATGATCGCCAGCTGCACCGGTTAGTCCGCAATGGCCATTCCAATTCAGCTAATCGACTAAGGGCTGAGTGGCAGCAACTGACAAATGTGCCTGTATCCAGAAGGCTAGTCAACCAATGGCTGGTTCAAGCAGGCTATTGTGCCAGGTGTCCCCTGAAAAAGCCACGCCTGACCAGACAGCACCGCCAGTGCCGATTGCAGTGGGCCAGAGAGCACCGTCAATGCCAGCCAGGACACTGGAATCACGTGATCTTCAGTGACGAGTCTAGATTTCTGGTCTATCGTCAAGATGGCCGCGTCCGAGTGCGCAGCCAAGTGCATGAAGCCTACAACAAAGATTGTATGGTGCCAAGAGTCCAAGCTGGAGGTGGTGGGGTGACCGTTTGGGCTGCTTTTCATGCAGGGGGCAAAACTGACCTGGTTGTTCTGAATGGAAACCTGAACCAGTTCAAGTACAGGGCCAATCTGGAAGAAACATTGCTTCCATTTGCTCGTGCAGCCTTTCGAGGAAACTTTGTCTTCCAAGATGACAATGCACGGCCTCATCGTGCTCGCATGATCCAACACTTTCTTGCTGACCGTGGTGTAGAGCATATGGAGTGGCCTGCCATGTCCCCGGATATGAATCCGATAGAGAACTTGTGGGCAGAATTAACGCGTCAAATCGACAACTTGGACCAGCAGCCAAGCTCTGCGCGTGAATTGCAGCAGGCTATTGCCACTGCATGGCAAGCGATTCCTGTCCAAACCTTGGTAAATCTCGTGAACAGCATGCCTCAACGTGTACGTGCTCTCCTGAATGCTCGTGGGGGTTACACGAAGTACTGAACTGTAATTTTACTGTCCCTAATCCCAGTCGTAATTTAACTTTTGTTTTTGTGAAAAATTTTTTTGGCTAATGTGCAAAATAAAGAGATACTTCTGGAAAACGCACAGAAGTTTAACACATTACTGTCCGTGAATTGAGTTCGATATCAGTTTACATCACTTTCAAGGATCAATTTATTTGCTTCGAAATGTCAAATGTGGTTTTTGTTTCTTTTAAAGGTCACATTAACAAAATCTAGAATAATTTCAACATAATTCCAATGAACTTTTGGTTCTAAGACATCTTGAAAAGTAAGTTCACGTCCACAAAAAATATTCCATATTAAATGCCAAGTCTGTATATATATATATATATATATATATATATATATATATATATATATATATATATATATATACTCGCTTGGCTCGGCTGGCTGCGCTCGCCTCACTAAGCGTCGATACTGAGGAGCGGGTTTATTTTAGCTGAGGCTAATGACTGTACCTGAGTTGCTGTGTTGTCATGATTTTCACCAATCATAATACAAACAATTACTTGGCACAAATGTATTTGTTGTGTTTGTGATATTACATTTTTATAGGCAATTTAGGTTGAAGATTTAGGTTGAATGTTTTTTTTTCAAGAAAGAACCCCTCAGCACATATATAGGGGAGGGGTAGGTGCAGACTGGAAGTTTGGGACGATTACACCTCACCACCACGTAATTCAAAACACCTCACCAGCAAGTAATTCAAAACATCTCACCACCACGTAATTCAAAACACCTCACCACCACGTAATTCAAAATACCTCACCACCAAGTAATTCAAAACACCTCATCACCATAAAAGACATAATAAAAACACCTCACCACCACGAAATTAAAAACACCTCACCACCACGAAATTGCAAACACCTCACAGCCATCAAGCACGTAATAAAAACACCTCACCACAACGAAATTCAAAACACCTCAGCCATAAAACACGTAATAAAAACACCTCACAGCCATAAAACACGTAATAAAAACACCTCACAGCCATAAAGCACGTAATAAAAACAACTCACCACCACGAAAATAAAAACACCTCACAGCCATGAAACACGTAATAAAAACACCTCACAGCCATAAAACACGTAATAGAAACACCTCACAGCCATAAAACACGTAATAAAAACACCTCACAGCCATAAAACACGTAAAAAAACACCTCACAGCCATAAAACACGTAATAAAAACACCTCACAGCCACAAAATTAAAAACACCTCACCCCCACGTCATTTAAAAACACCTCACCACCAAGTAATTCAAAACACCTCACCACCAAATAATTCAAAACACCTCATCACCAACTAATTCAAAACACCTCACCACCACCTAATTAAAAACACTTCACCACCACGTAATTATGAATACCTCACCACCACATAATTCAAAATACCTCACCACCACGTGATTCAAAATACCTCACCACCACGTGATTCAAAACCACCACAATGTTATTAAAAACACTTCACAACCACGGAAACAAAAGTTTGAGGGAGTCGTTAAGTGACAACACAGACACTGCCCAGATGTGTAGATATATAGATAAATGACTGTACCCGAGTTGCCGTTTTGTCATGGTTTAAACCAATCATAATTCAAACAATTATTTTGCACAAATGTATTTGTAATATACGTGATATCACATTTTATAAACAATTGAAGTTGAAAAAAAAAAATTCCCAAAATAATTCCCCAAAAAATATAAAAAATTGGAAATTTTTTCAAACAAAATACTCTTAGGACATACCGATGGAGAGATATTGAAGTTGACAAACAATTGAAGTTGAAAAAAAAAATTCCCCAAAAAATTCCAAAAAAAATAAAAAAATAATTGGAATATTTTTCAAAACAAATACCCTTGGGACATACCGACGGGAGAGATATGTGCATTCCAGAAGTTTGGTACGATTTCACAAAAGTTTGAGAAAGTAGTTCAGTGACAACACAGGACAACACAGACACTGCACAGATATATATATATATATATATATATATATATATATATATATATATATATATATATATATATATATATATATATATATATATATATATATATATATATATAATATATATATATATATATATATATAGATACAATTCATTCATCATTCATTCATTCATTCATTCTACCTTTATATGTCATTTATATAAATATATAAATATATTATATGAATATAAATGGGATATGAATATATGCTTGTATGTTTATGTATGTATATCTCTATATTTGTATATGCACGTGCACCCTAACTGTAACGCAAACGGTCACTTCCGTTGAACTTGGGGCTGGTGAGTGAACTTTGGCGTGGCTCTTCCTTCTGTATGCATTTTCTACACACATCACACATCTCACACACATATAACCATACATACTTGACTGATATACATGCCTCATGTTTTTGTAGACTCAGAAGAAGACCTTTGTTGGTCGAAAGCTTGTCGACAATTAAAGATCGACGTCCTGAAGCTACGTCCGCGTCTTATTTAATCTAACGATTATTTATTCAATACAAATGAGACGCCCTGCTCGTACTTTGGAGTTTCTACTATTTCTTACAGTTTTATATATATATATATATATATATGTATATCTCTGAAACCTCTGAAATTATATATACTAGGGCATGCCCGTACTATATCTATATCTAAAATTATATCCCCCCCCCCTCTATTTACATGAAATGGTTTGGTCCAAAGCGAACGGCTTGCGAGTACGGTGACAATCCCCCCCCTCTATTTACCTGGAATGGTTTGGTCCAAAGCGAACGGCTTGCGGAGTTTGGTAAAGAAATCGCCATAGCATGCACAAACGCGCAGGAAAGCGAAAGAATCGCAAATTAGTTTGAATTAGTTTTAAAACATCGTTTAACGCCAACATAGCGGCAACATAGTTTGCCAACGTGAAATAAATGAATACGCTCTCAAATGTGCCGTCCGAGGCAGAGTCTGTTCGCCACGTTCGGCACACGTGATAGCTCGCTGCTCTCTGATTGGTTGAATCGTTTTTTGGACATAGCTCGGTAACTACTTGTCCGATTAATATGAAACCTTGAAAAGGCACATCCTCGGGTCCCCAGCAATATACCTGGCAAGTTTAAAGTATATCGGACCCGTGGTTGTCGAGAAACAGCGGTCACAGACATACAGACATACAAACATACAAACATACAAACATACAAACATACACACAGAGATTACTGGAATTATAGATAGATCAAAGGTCTGATATATATATATTGACTCCATGGTAAGATCTCCAACCTTTAATTGAACAAACAATGACTCAACGTTTCGATTAACAACATGTGACAAAGCCACACGCCTCCGTTAATCTTCCTCAAGAGTGATAAAATCATCTCAACATCCCCTTATATGCAAAGTGGGCGGGGTATATGCAAAGTGGCGGGGGGGGGGGGGGGGTGGGCAAAGCTGGACAGCCAATGAAACCGTTTCACACCGCTCTCGTGAACGGAGACGTTATTGTCAGGTTCACTATGTTAACAAATATAATTTCGTTCAAAATTTTGGTAGATTAGCAAAACTATACATTTTTGGAATATTCCGAGCATGAGGAATCCCAAAATTAATGTTTACATTTGCGTAGACACCTTTGCGAAAATGACACCCAGGACAGTGATGAAGATAGTCAGGTTCACTATGTTAACAAATATAATTTCTTTCAAAATTTTGGGATTAGCAAACCTGTACATTTTTGGAATCTTCAGAGCATGGAGAATCTGAAAATCAATGTTGGCATTTGCACAGACACCTGCATGGCCGCCATTTTGGATTTTGAAAATGGCCGCCATAAAATACATATTTTGCGCGATCTCGGCTTCTAGCCAACCTAGAAACTTAATTAAATATGCTAATCCTATGTTTTCTGGGTCAAGGAATCCAATAAAGGCCTCAAAATAGTGCTCAGGATGATAGAAAAGCAACAAACAAAGGTAATTGAAAACCATTGTCTTTATATTTGTGATATAACTGTATTACATAATACATGATATTGCAAGTCCTTTGAAGTTATAGGTTGTTATAGGAAGTTATAGGTAGTATCAGATTGAACTATAAGTCCTATACACAGGATCTACGAGGTCTATACCGTTCAGGAATATGCTTTTACAGATCTTCATCACTGTCCAGAGTGTCATTTTCGCAAAGGTGTCTACGCAAATGTAAACATTAATTTTTGGATTCCTCATGCTCTGAATATTCCAAAAATGTATATTTTTGCTAATCTACCAAAATTTTGAACGAAAAAACATAGTGAACCTGACTATTACTGACCAAATTCAAAAATCAACTGCATATTAACAGCTCAAAATAATCCTGTAAGCAATGCTGGATTATAACTCGTGTTTAGAAAATCAGGAACAATAATTACATTTAATTAAAAGTTAAACTTGTCAACAATTAAATTGTAAATTAAATTAAAACTGTAAATATATTAAAGCAAAAATTTTTAAGATAAAATAAAATTGCCATAATATCAAGATCATCACATGTGGCCCTATGCGGTAAAGGGGAATGCGGGAAGGAGGTGGGTTATAGGGGGGGGGGGATAAAATGGGGGGGGGGGGGACCAGAAGGGGGTGGAAGCAGAGGGGGGGGGGGGTTTGGGAGAGGGGTGGTTTGGAGGGATGGGGGGTGGGGGGGGGGGCAGGGTGTGTGTTATTAAAAACAATAATGTGTGGGGGTGGGTGTGTTATTCCTCTCTTCCATTATTTGTACAGATATTACCCCCCTCCTTCCCGCATTCCCCTTTACCGCATAGGGCCACATGTGATGATCTTGATATTATGGCAATTCTATTTTATCTTAAAAATTTTTGCTTTAATATATTTACAGTTTTAATTTAATTTACAATTTAATTGTTTACAAGTTTAACTTTTAATTAAATGTAATGATTGTTCCTGATTTTCTAAACACTTGAGTTATAATCCAGCATTGCTTACAGGATTATTTTGAGCCGTTAATATGCGGTTGATTTTTTAATTTGGTCAGTCACGTCTCCGTTCACGAGAGTGGTGTGATACGGTTTCATTGGCTGTCCAGGTTTGCCCACCCCACTTTGCATATACCCCGCCCACTTTGCATATAAGGGGATGTTGAGATGATTTTATCACTCTTGAGGAAGATTAACGGAGGCGTGTGGCTTTGTCACATGTTGTTAATCGAAACGTCGAGTCATTGTTTGTTCAATTAAAGGTTGGAGATCTTACCATGGAGTCATTTTGATTTACTCCCAACCGCAAATCTTTGCTTATATATATATATACGTATATGCCGTGCATTTTGGAAGAAAGGTAAAAGTTAATTTGAGAAAAACATATGGAGGAAAAAATTAACGGGGAAGAACAGGGGACCAAAGGGATCAAGATGGGGGAGTTTATAATGAAAAGGGACCATAAGTGGCACAAGATGGGAGAAGGAATGGATTTAATAAATAAACATCCTTTTGAATATGCAAATGATAATTATCTCGGCCACCGAAGGTGGACGGCGGTTATGTCTTTACCCCTGTATGTTTGGCTGTCTTTCTGTTTGTTTGTCTGTGAGAAGAATATCTCAAAAGGTTCTTGATGGATTCGGACGAAACTGGGTGGACAGGCTGGCAGTGTGACACTGTGACATGGAGGAAATGGTTGGATTTTGGTAAAGATCCAGACCTGGAACCAGATATGAGAGTCTTATTTGTATATTTAAGTGATTCTTCACCATTGAGAGACGCGGCCATCATGATATATAGCAGGATATTTCCAAAAGTTTTCGATGGATTCGGACGAAACTTGATGGATACGTTGGGTATGTGACAAGAACAAGTTGGTTCGATTTTGAAGGTCCAGCTCCGCTCCATCATTGGGATCTAAAATATTGTTACGGTTTTGGAATAAAGGATAATCCCCCTCATAGGTAGACGCACCACAACATGAAGCCTCGCGGTAGTTCAGTTATTTCTTAGTGAATGTAAGCGTAGTCCTTTCCTGTGTTAGTTTTGCATTGAGCAGGCCCGTGAGTAGGGCGCTCTTTTGGCACTGGAATGCCACGTGCTTCGGTCTGAACAAGTCTGGCAAGGCCGAAGGGAGGAGCTGCAGGGGGAGTGGCCGGTAAGCAACGAGCCGCCAATCAGGGCTCGAGGGGAGTGGCTTACCACGGCGACGAGAGGTGGGGCTTGGAACCTTCGAGTAAGGCCGGGGCGGAGCCATAAATACCCTGCCCCGGGTACCCCCGCCTCAGAACGCAGGAGAACGCATGAGAACGCAAGAGGTTCAGCTGGAGTGCGAGTCAGAGAGAGAGAACGCGCAAGAGGTTTTTTGAGGTTTTTGGTGTTCGTCAAAACGTTTATGACGTTTTTGAGGTTTTTGGTGTTCGTCAAAACGTTTATGACGTTTTTGGTGTTCGTCAAAACGTTTATGACGTTTTTGAGGTTTTTGGTGTTTATCAAAACGTTTATGACGTTTTTGAGGTTTTTGGTGTTCATCAAAACGTTTATGACGTTTTTGAGGTTTTTGGTGTTTGTCAAAACGTTTATGACGTTTTTGAGGTTTTTGGTGTTCGTCAAAACGTTTATGATGTTTTTGAGGTTTTTGGTGTTTGTCAAAACGTTTATGACGTTTTTGACGTTTTTGGTGTTTGTCAAAACGTTTATGACGTTTTTGACGTTTTTGGTGTTCGTCAAAACGTTTATGACGTTATCGACTTTTTGGTGTTTGTCAAAACGTTTGACATCGACGTTTTTGGTGTTTGTCAAAACGTTTATGACGTTTTTGACGTTTTGACGTTTTTGGTGTTCGTCAAAACGTTTATGACGTTATCGACTTTTTGTTGTTCGTCAAAATGTTTATGACGTTATCGACGTTTTTGGTGTTTGTCAAAACGTTTATGACGTTATTGACGTTTTTGGTGTTTGTCAAAACGTTTATGACGTTTTTGACGTTTTTGGTGTTCGTCAAAACGTTTATGATGTTTTTGACGTTTGAAAACGTTGAAACGTTCATTCTTACTTTTGCTGATGAATGTTTTTTTCATGTATTTTTTGTAATCAGTTTGTTTAAGGTTGTCACTATCCCATACTGCGCATTGGAATATGTTGTGTTTAGAGGAATGCAGGCTTCAATTTGAGGCTGTTTTACTGAAAGAGAATGTTCGAGGAAGTTCCAAATTAAATCGGCCTCGGACTATTTACTTTCACACCACGTCGATTTCCGAGCTTGATCCAGACTCCCAATCACCAGTAAGGGCACAGCGCCAGGCACATTTCACATCATCCCTTCCTCCGGTGATCCCCAGACTTAAACCTCGGAATTAGCTGGATTACAGGTGCATGGATCACCCCCTGTACTGCCTGCTGCCTTAATAGCAAACATGAGCTGTAGGGATCCTTCACTTTGTGGAAACAGAATAACCCAATAGAAGAACACAAGAGCAGCGAAAAAGCGTTGAAATGATTAGCTCATGAAAACTGTGTGTGTGTGTGTGTGTGTGTGTGTGTGTGTGTGTGTGTGTGTGTGTGTGTGCGTGTGTGTGTGCGTGTGTTTGTGTCGCTAAACATACGCTCTATACAGAGCGTGGTACATGATGATAATTATGAATCGAAATATTTCCTAACTAATTATTTATATTACAGTTTGAAAATCATTTTATAAATTGGGATATCTTGGACTACTTTTGAGAATCTGCTTGTGTTTTGTGAGCAAGAGAGCTCTGATGTCGGTCTAAAGCCTGGGACGTCAGCATGACTTTGCTTCCTGTGGTTGTAAGCACACCTTTGTCAACCTGCAGTTGATAAAACCTGACGTTGTGTATGATTAGATCGCTACATTATGGAGTTATGTGAGAGGTTTAAAAAGACCTGTCCATCATTCAGGCATGCACCTGTGTTTTTATGATCAACTCGAATTTTATAAACGCATTACGCATGTCAATTTCATTTCTCCATATTACCTAAAAACAACTTGTCAGTTGGTGTACTTGTCATTTCAGCAATATTATTATTACTTTCTTTTCACTTTAGTAATGACTCGGCCTTCTCATAATCCTGTACACATTTCATCAATCATGATTTTTTTTTTGTGCTCTACAATTTATCAATTATATTATCTTTGTCTTAACTCATTCAGTATAATTTTCTTGTGTCATCTAATCGTAGAGACAACTGCCCAAAGGAATGTCCTGTGTTCATGTGGATTTGCGAGAGATTAAACACCAATGGTAGACAGTGATGTTTCAGAATTATTCCTCCATCACCAAGTCAAACAGTTGGTTCAAACCTGAAGCTTGGAATCATTTTTCTTAAGGTCTGAAAGCAAATCGAACCAGGACCTCACTCGGTAGAGTGCATACTCCACCGGGCTGAACAGTTTACGTTTGTTACTTGAAAAATCGAAGGTTTTTGGTCGGTTGTGTTTGTTATTCTGTCTATCTGTGTGTTTGTCTGTTTGTCTGTATGTTTGTTACTTGCAAAATCGAAGATTTATCAATTCGATTGGTCGGTTGCGTTTGTTATTCTGTCCGTCTGTTCGTTTGTCTGTTTGTCTGTTTGTTTGTCACTCGCCTACAGGTTCGAAATTCAAAACTGATCATCATGAAACTTCACCAAGTTGTGCAGGTCGTCACACTTGAGAAGCCTATTGATTTTGAGGTCAAAGGTCATCTGGAGGTCAAATCTCTAAAATCGCCACTTTTGATCCGATTGACTTGAAAATTTATCACCATTTGCATATTGAGTCACTAAATTGGGAAACCAACTATTTTTGAGGTCAAAGGGTCAAAGGTCAACTTGAGGTCAAGCTTCCAAAATCATCCATTTTCATCTGAAAAATCGTCAATTTTCATCTGATTGACTTGAAAATTATATAGCAATTGCACAGTGCCTCACTGAATTGAAAAACCAGCTATTTTTGAGGTCAAAGGTCAACTCTAGGTCAAACTACTAAAATTATCAATTTTTATCTGAAAAATCATCACTTTTCATCCTATTGACCCTAGTTTTGATCAAGATCGTCAATTTTAATCTTGATGAAATGGCCAATTTGATGGATCAATGGGAACTTTTTGGGATGGGGTGGATTTTGCAAGTATCATGCTCTGCATGACGTCTTCTTGTTTATCCATTGATAGTCTCGATCTGGATCTGGACCTGAACCAAATACTAATCGGCTTGTTCTTGTCACCTAACTAACTCATCCACTAAGTGTTGTCATAATCTATCAATAACGGTTTGAAATAGTATGCGATATATCCTTTTTGGACCCAAATCTCAATGGTGAAGAGTCATTTGGAATTATTTTTTTAATATTCTCGTATCCAGATCCAGATCTTCACCAAAATCAAATCGATTTGGCCTTGTCACACACCCAACCTGTCCACCTAGTTTCGTCCAAATCCGTCCATAACTTTTTGAGAGATCGTCCTATTTATCGTTTTTCCCCATTTTTCAATGGTATACAATCACTTTAAAAATTCTCGGATCCAAATCTGGATCTTCACCAAACTCGAATCAGTTTGTCCTTGTCACACAACTAAGCTGTTCACCATGTTTCTTTTGAAACGGTCTATAACTTTTTGAGATATCCTGCTCACAGAGAGACAAACAGATGAACAAACAATAAATATATCGTGCATAACAAGATACTTGTGAAAACCCTAAAATAACTTGTTGACATTTGGCCTATGTTGACAGAAAAAATAATTGGTGGTTGAATTCAGTGACCTGATATGCAAATCCTCTTCAAATTTCAAATCAATTGGATGAAAATTGAGGATTTTAGAAATACTACTTAAGTTGTTGACCTTTTGACCAAAGTTGACCTAAAAAAGAATTGGTGGTTGAATTCAGTGATCTGATTTTTTTTTTTTTAATACAAGATGGAGTCTCGTGTAAGAGTTAACATTAATCACAAAATAAAAACAAACGGACACACAAAACATACAATAAAGGGAATGGGAGGCGAGATGGGGAGAGAGAGGGAAGCACACAAGTACAACACCAGAGAACAGGGACATAAGGGCGGGGGTAGAAAAGATAAATTTGGATGGGAGAAGATAAGAGATGGTGGTGAATAGCTGTTTCAAAGACCTGGAGGGGGGAGTGGGATTGAAGAGAGTGAGGGAGTTTGTTCCAGAGGCGGGAGAAAAGGGGAATGAAGGAGTGAAGGTGAGCAGAGAGTCTTGATTTTGGCAGTTTAACCATAAGAGGGTTGCAGGCAGATCTTGTGTGTCCTGCAGGAATATTTGGGGGACAGAGCACAGACAGAGCTGGGGGAGCAAGGCCGGAGAGGAGTCGGTAGAAGACAGAAAGACCACCAACCTGCCTGTGGTGAGTGAGTGAAAGGCCCTCGGAGTTAGCTTCATCGCGGGAGATTCCAATGATTCTGAAAGCTTTGGTTTCAACAGCGTGAAGCCGAGCTAGGTGTGAGGCAGGAGCACCGGCCCAGAGGGGAGAACAATATTCCATTGAGCTATGGATGAAAGCCTTGTGTGTGTTGAGGAGCTCAGGTGTGCCAAGGAAGGACTTCGCACGACGGAGGATGCCCAGTCGGCGACTGGCTTTGGAGGCCAGCTTGAAAATGTGGTTTTCCCAGGGAAGATCATGGCAGATTGTGAGACCGAAAAGCTTGAGTGACAGAACTTCTTGGAGAGGATTGTTCAGAAAGTAGATGGGAGGGTTGTGCAGTTGGTCTTTTCGGAGAGACATTGTGAGAATGAGATTTGTCAGGATTGAAAGACATGTTCCACTTGTTTGACCAGTCTGTGATTTTGTCCAAGTCTGCGAAGAGTGAGGAGGCTGCAGACTGCCGATCTGAGGGATGAGGAATGGAGCGGCAGGTAGTGGAGTCATCAGCATAGAGATAGAGAGGATTTTCCAGAGAGTCAGAGAGATCATTGATGAAGACCAGAAATAGCACAGGGCCCAGAACACTACCTTGGGGAACTCCAGCCTGAACAGGAAGGGGAGATGAGAGAAATCCATTTAGGGCCACACGTTGACTGCGACCAGAGAGGAAGTCCGCAAGCCATGCGTGGAGATTTCCATGGATACCACAGGAGGAGAGTTTGGTGAGCAGAGCGGGGTGTCAGACCGTATCGAAGGCACGTGATATGTCAAGGGAGACAGCTCTAATTTCCTGTTTGGCATTGAGGACCTCCATCCATTGTTGAGACAGCAGAAGCAGCATGTCCAGAGTAGAATGACCTGGTCTGAAACCAAATTGATCGGAGATCAAGCCATTGGAGAAGAAGAAGGACTTGAAATCCGAAGCAATGATGGATTCCATGACTTTGCTGATCATTTGGAGCAGGCTGATTGGTCTGTAGTTGCAAGGATCTGTTTTTGCACCTTTTTGTGTAAAGCGGTGATGTTAGCTGATTTCCAAACTGATGGCAGATGACCTTGAGCAGAAGAGAGGGTGAAGAGAATAGAGAGAGGGAGTGAAAGAGCGAGCAAATGTGATATGCAAACGTCCTTCAAATTTTAAGTCAATCGGATGAAAATTGAGGATTTTAGAGATTTGACAAAGTTGTTGATCTTTGGCCTATGTTGACCTTTTGACCTTAAAATCAAGAGACGTCTTCCTTATGACGAACTCCACCATTTGGTGAAGTTTCATGAAGATTGGTTTAAAGTTGTGACCTGCAGGCGATTGACAAACAAACAGACAAACGACAGAATAATCCACGAGACCAACCAATATACTTGAAAAATCTTCGATTACCAGGGATACATTCAAATACCAGGGATACAGGGGTTGTTAGATAGGGTGCCTGCAAAATACCAGGGATACCTTCAAAAGGTGGATCAAGATTCGAACTTGATCAAACTTGAAAAATACCAGGGATACATCTAAGCCACCCTGCCAGCCCATACTCCAAACATGCCATGGTTCTAAAATTTGAAAACCCTCTAACGACATGGACAAACCGAAGAAATGGTCGACATAAATGCAAAGGAAGAAAGAGAAAGTTGGAATAGCATGAAAGACAGAGACAGAGAAAAAAAAACATTCATATCATTATTATAATTAGCAGATTTAGCACTCTTTTTATATGCAGATGTCAAGGCTCGGAGAAGAGCAGAATAACAGGGGGCAAAGTCTGAACAGACAGAAAATGGAGCGAAGGGATAAACAGTGGAAGAGGAACATATGGATCATGCCTCGCAGCACAAGATGAGTAATTTGCGGATGAATGGGGAAACAGTTCCAGGAAGTTAGTAAAGCTCTGAAGTAATGAGTGCAGTGAAACTCACATGGAAACATTAATTATGGTATTGAAGGAGCTGTGCTCCAACGCGAGTCGGAAGGATTGACGCGACCAAAGACGGAAATTCGTCCGAGTTGCTTTATTGCACGTATCAAACTCGGGTACTCTGCTAAGCCCATTTATCGGGCAGCAATATATATACACATTATGCCGGAGCGTTTGCCCGGGAAAAGCGAGACCGGGCATGTCCGGGCATCAAGGGCGAGTCCTGGAAAGGCGAGTCTGGACCTGCCCGGGCATCCTGGGCGAGCCCTGGAAAGGCGAGGCTGGGCGTGCCCGGGCGTCCTGGGCGAGTCCTGGAAAGGCGAGAGCGGGCATGCCCGGGCGTCCTGGGCGAGCCCTGGAAAGGCGAGAGCGGGCATGCCCGGGTGTCCTGGGCGAGCCCTGGAAAGACGAGTCTGGGCATGCCCGGGAGGCTCGGGCGAGCCCGGGAACAGCGATCCCGGGCATGCCCGGGAGAGGCGCGTCTGGGCCTGTCCGGGCGGCCTGGACGAGACCGGCATGGTGATTGCTCCCTGGCCGCGTCCTTGGTAGGTGCAAAGCGATTGTGTACACCCAGCGGTAACCGCTACACACGCCCCTCCAGAATCGACTTGCACCGGCAGGGTCAATTTAAGGGGGGTCCTGATGACCCGGCCGAAGTGACCCCCTGGGGGGTCGTGGGGGGGGGGGGGGGTCCGATGTGGTGGTGGGTGGTCGAGCGGGGGGAACTGTGGACGGGGGGGGGGGGGGGGCCTCGCCGCGGAGGAAGGGCCAACCGTGGTGGTTGGTCGACGTCCACGTGCACCGGCTTGAGGCGGTCCACTGAAATCCGGTCCGACCGGCCGCCGAAGTCGATGACGAATGACTTGTCGTCCCGTCGCAGGACCCGGAAGGGCCTGTCGTACGGCGGCCGGAGTGGCCCCCGGTGTGCGTCATGACGCACAAAGACGTACTCCGCTGTGCGAAGCGCTGGGGGGACATAGGACTGGGGGCCACCGTGGCGGGACGTTGGCACGGGGGCAAATCGTCGGGCGGCCTCCTGGAGGTCCGAGCGCTGGCGAGCTGCGGACCAGGGACTGGTAGCATCGGGCACGAACTCGCCCAGGATGCGGAGCGGCTGGCCGTAGACAAGCTCGGCGGTGGACGCCTGGAGGTCCTCGGGGGGCCGTGCGAAGGCCCAAAAGGACCCACGGCAGCCGGTCGGCCCAACTGTCGTCCTGAAGGCTGGCCATGAGCGCGGCCTTCATGGAGCGGTGAAAACGCTCGCACAACCCATTGGCTTGGGGGTGGTAGGCCGTGGTACGGTGGAGCTGGACTCCCAGGTTGCGGGCGACCGCGACCCACAGCTCGGAGGTGAACTGCGGACCACGGTCCGAAGAGATGTCCGCCGGTGCGCCAAAACGGGCGACCCAGGTGGCGACGAAAGCCTGTGCCACATCGGCGGTGGTGGTGGAAATGAGGGGAATGGCCTCCGGCCACCTGGTGGTCCTGTCCTCCATGGTGAGCAGGTGTGTGAAACCCCGCGAAGGGGGAAGGGGGCCAACCAGGTCCACTTTGACATGGTCGAAACGCCGTTCGGGCACGGTGAAAGGTGCCAGCAGGGCCTGGGTGTGGCGGTGGACCTTGGCCCGCTGGCAGGCCGTGCAGGCGTTGGCCCAGTCGCGGACGTCCCATCGAAGGCCGTGCCAGACGAAACGTGCCGACACCAGCTTCTGAGAAGCTTTCCGGCCCGGGTGAGAAAGGCCGTGGATGGAGGCGAAGATGCGGCGCTGCCAGGTAATGGGCACGATGGGGCGAGGCTGGCCTTGGGAGACGTCGCAGAGCAGGACAGTGTCCGCGAAGGGTATGTTGGCCAGGCGGAGGCCCGTGTCCGCCGCCCGGAGGGCCTGCACCGCGGTGTCGGTGGTTTGGTTGCCCGCCATGAGCGCGAAGTACACGCCGAGGTGGACCGCGTTCGCGCGGGCCCGAGAAAGACAGTCGGCCACGGCGTTGTCTTTGCCGGCGACGTGCCGGATGTCCGTGGTAAATTCCGACACGGTGGAGAGGTGGCGCTGCTGGCGGGTCGACCACGGCTCTGTGACTTTGGCCATTGCGTAAACCAATGGCTTGTGGTCGACGAAAGCCATGAACGGGCGGCCCTCCAGGAGGTGGCGGAAATGGCGAACGGCCAGGAATAGACCGAGGAGCTCGCGGTCAAACGTGCTGTATTTTAACTCGTTCGGCCGGAGTTGCCGGCTGAAAAAGGCGAGTGGCTGCCAAACCCCGTTCACCCATTGTTCATGGACGGCGCCCACCGCGTAGATGGAGGCGTCCATAGTGAGGGCGATGGGAGCGTTGAGCACCCGGGTGAGCCAGCAGCATTGCGTCGGCGAGGGCCTGCTTCCCGCCCGTGAATGCCGTGTCCATGGTCGCGGACCAAACGATGTCATGCTTGGCCGGCTTGCCCCGGAGGGATTCGTAAAGGGGCCGCATGAGCTGGGCAGTGCGGGGCACGAATCGGTGATAAAAATTCACCAGGCCGAGGAACTCTTGCAGGGCCTTGATGGAGCGGGGACGCGGGAACTTGGTGATGGCCTCGACCTTGGTCGGCAGCGGCACGGCCCCGGTCTTGGTGATGCGGTGGCCCAAAAAGTCAACGGTCGTCGTGCCGAAGTGGCATTTGGCCGGGTTGACAATTAAGCTGTGCTCGCTGAGGCGTCCGAAAAGCGTTCGGAGGTGGAGGAGGTGCTCGGCCCGGGACGTGCTGGTGACGAGGATGTCGTCCAGATAGACGAAAAGAAATGGCAGGTCGCGCAGCACGCCGTCCATCAAGCGCTGGAACGCCTGGGCCGCATTCTTGAGGCCAAACGGCATCCTCAAAAATTCGAACAGGCCGATCGGCGTGATGACGGCCGTTTTTGGGACGTCGGCCGGCCTGACAGGTACCTGGTGGTATCCCCGTATCAGGTCAATTTTTGAAAAAATAACCCATCCCGCCAAACGGGCGGAAACGTCTTGGATGTGCGGGATCGGATACCTGTCGGGGGTGGTAGCGTCGTTGAGGCGGCGGTAGTCGCCACACGGGCGCCATCCGCCCCCCGGCTTTGGCACGATGTGCAGTGGTGAGGCCCACGCGCTATCGGAGCGCCGCACGATGCCGAGGCGCTCCAACGTGTCGAACTCGGCTTTGGCCACGGCGAGCTTGGCCGGGTCGAGGCGGTGGGCTCTGGCATAGACCGGCGGGCCCATAGTGGGTATGTGGTGCTCGATCCCATGTCGCACTGCGACGGCCGAAAACGTCGGCCGCGTGAGGCCGGGAATTCCGCGAGCAGGCGAGCGAACTCTTTCGCCGCCCACAGGGCGCATGCCAGTTCGGTCGGCGCGGAGCTGCTCATCGTACATGCCAGGGAGCTGAAGGTCTCGGCATTGACAAGGCGACGCCGTTTGACGTCGACCAGCAGCCCGTGCGCGCAGAGGAAGTCGGCGCCCAGCAAAGCCATGGGGACGCTTGCGGTCACAAAGGTCCACTGAAAGCGCTGGCTGCCGAAGCAGAGGGTGACGTTGCGCGGGCCGAAGGTGCGTATGGCCGATCCATTAGCAGCGACCAAGGAGGGGCCGCAAACGGCGTTCTGTCTGTCCTGCTCAGAGGCGGGTATGACGCTCTGTTGGGCGCCGGTGTCACAAAGGAAACGCCACCCGGACGCTTTGTCCTTAATAAAAAGCAAGTTGCCCGAGTGGCCGGCGCTCATGGCTGGTAATGAACACCGGCCCGGCCGTTTCCCAACTTGCCGAAAGTGCACGGGGGTCGGCATGTCCGAGCCTTGTGTCCAAACCTGGCGTGGTAATGACACCACGCCTGGTCAGCTGGAGGCCTTCGGCCGTCGTGTTGGAAGCGGTCGGCGCGGCGTGGCGGCCGCCAGTTGCACCGGCAGTTCGGCCTCCAACCGCGCAGGGCGCTCGGGCGTCATGGGCGTCGCCTCGGACGGCGGCAGGCTCCAGGTAGCCGCTCCGATGTGCTGGCCTGCCGAGGAGATCTTGTCGGCTTCCCTGGCGAGGGCGCGGGGATCCGTGATCGACGTGCCTGCCAGGGCGAGGCGTACCTGGTTAGGCAGCTGGCGGAGGAACAGCTCTCGGAACAGAAAATCCGGAGAGTGCTCACCGAGCAACGAGAGCATGTAGTCCATTCGCTCGGATGGGCGCGTGTCGCCGAGCTCGGGCAGGGCGAGCAGGCGTCGTGCGCATTCCGCCGGTGAGAGGGCGAAAGCGTCGAGGAGGAGCGTCTTGATCACGCCATACTTGTCAGCAGCTTGCGGGCGCTCGAGGAGGCTCAGGGCGCGGGCCGCGGTGGCGGAGCCGAGCGCTGCTACCACATGGTGGAAGCGGGTGTCGTCGGCGGTGATGCCTCGCAGGGCGAACTGGGAGTCCGCCTGGGCGAACCAAACAGCTGCGTGAGACTCCCAGAAAGTAGGCAGTTTAAGGGCACCTGCCGTGTCCATGTTCGGGGTCACCAATGAAGGAGCTATGCTCCAACGCGAGTCGGAAGGATTGACGCGACCAAAGACGGAAATTCGTCTGAGTTGCTTTATTGCACGTATCAAACTCGGGTACTCTGCTAAGCCCGTTTATCGGGCAGCAATATATATCCACATTATGCCGGAGCGTTTGCCCGGGAAAAGCGAGACCGGGCATGCCCGGGCGTCAAGGGCGAGTCCTGGAAAGGCGAGTCTGACCTGCCCGGGCATCCTGGGCGAGCCCTGGAAAGGCGAGGCTGGGCGTGCCCGGGCGTCCTGGGCGAGTCCTGGAAAGGCGAGAGCGGGCATGCCCGGGCGTCCTGGGCGAGCCCTGGAAAGGCGAGAGCGGGCATGCCCGGGTGTCCTGGGCGAGCCCTGGAAAGACGAGTCTGGGCATGCCCGGGAAAGACGAGACCGGGCGTGCCCGGGAGGCTCGGGCGAGCCCGGGAACAGCGAGTCCGGGCATGCCCGGGAGAGGTGCGTCTGGGCCTGTCCGGGCGGCCTGGACGAGCCCGGCATGGTGATTGCTCCCTGGCCACGTCCTTGGTAGGTGCAAGGCGATTGTGTACACCCAGCGGTAACCGCTACAGTATGAGAGAGATATAGATATGCATAGTACCCACCATGGAGGAGTCACCACCTGATAGAAAGGTATGAAGAGATGAAGGGAGATTCAGGTTAAGAGTGGATAGACAGGTGGAGATGTGTAATTTTAATTCTTGATTTCTTTGCCATTTTTGTTACAAATCAATGAAGGACGTTGTAGGTATTGTCAGCTCAGGTGATGGCTGATGGTGGATTGTGAGGGGATGGTGGAGGGAAGGGGTGTGGCGTTGTCTTGGGTATTGTTAGCTTGGGTGAAGGTTGAAGTGGGATTGTGAAGGAATGGTGGAGAGGGGGAAATCGGGGTGTGTGGGTTGGTCATGGGTATTGTTAGCTAGGGTGACGTTTGATGTTTTATTTTTTTTCTGGAAAATTGAGATGCCTCAAAAATCAAGGCCACCTAAGTTGAATAGAAATTAGCAAGAGCAATATTACCAAAGGAAATCAGCAAGAAGTCCAAGTAAAAGCAGTTGTGTCAGTAGAAAAGATCCGATGGCAGAAAAATGTGTTGCACGCTTGGGACAAGATCTCCCGTAGGGTGGATATTCTGCCGGTATAATTAATAATTAAAGAGGTATGTCTTCACAGTACAAGTTACAGACTCAGACTCAGAAAAAACATGTTTCCATTGCTTATGCCATGCCAAAAACACATTGACCAATCACGGTTTAGCATTTACCCCAATGTGACAAAATCTGACCAATCAGCAGTGGATTGCAGATAGAACAGTCTATTATATATAAGGGTAAGATGGGTCAGTCCATTATTACAGTCAGGACAGACAGGCCTCCACACCTTACAAAGTCTTTCCAGGGCATCATTTGCTTAACGAGCCTCTTCATTGCTTGAAGCTTGATATAAGACGGACTGAGGCTACCATGGCTGTATGTCTTTAGTCTTACAACTGGCTCCATTTTCTTATGTTAGATTTCAAAGACAGAAATAATCTGAAATTACATGCAAACTTGCATTAGTAAATGCTGAAGAAAGTTCATGTAAAAGTATGGGTCAAGCTGTTGTTGTTTGTTTAAACCTGTGAGTGGATATATGTGGTGGTGGTAGTGGGGGTGGTGTTCTCAACACAGATTTAACTTTTTAATGTACCTTTGGAATTTTAAGACTGTATGAGATTGAAGTTTACTACAATGGCGCTCATTTTGAGCTTAAGCATATATATTTTGGAAGTAAAGTTATATTGAGTCAGTTAAAAACGTTAGCCATAATTCGTCCTCTCAAACTTGCGCATTTTGTTTGATGTTTTAGAGTTTTGGCATTTATGGTTCCACAAAGCACGTGGAATCTCGTAATTTTACAGAAAAAGTTTTGTGAACAAACTTAACAAGGAATTTTCAAGCAAGAGTAAATGTTGTGAGTAGAATCCCAATCCAACGATATGGCGTGATGACGTCATGGTCATCAGATCAGGAATTGAAATTCTGTTGGTATTTTCTAATAGGGCAAATCACAGCTTCATGGTGTGGAAAGTTTCAGCTTGGTCATAACATATATCGGCCCCATCGGACTTTCATACACACAAAATTTCCCCTACAAGGATTTCAGGTAATTATGAACAAAGTTAATCAGTTTTAATGGATGAATGAGCTCGAACCATGATTTTGCAAATGCACTTTTTATTGCTTTTCATCCTTACAGCGTTACGTCAACCTGTTTATTAACATCCAGGGACCCCTAATTCAGTCGAGGGGCAATCACTGACTAATAACCGCACAATAAATTAATAATTTGGTGATTTTTGACATCGCATTTTGATTAACAATTTTTTTGGCATTTAATTATCAATTAACATTTTTTGGGGAATTTTAAGGTGAAAATATATTTTGGTAACAGGCAGATATGGATTCAGCCCCATCAAATTATCCGAAAACAACTTTTTACCAACTTATAACTAAAAATGACTCAATAACTTTCTCGAGAGGTTTTACTGAGTAATCTGACCGGTATAGAAGGATTCAGGAAGGGGAAATGGATGAGGATAAAGAATAAACATGTTCAAACCCAGCATCTAAAGAATAAACATATTTCATCCGCAGCTCAATGGAATACTGCTCTCCCCTATGGGCCGGTGCTCCTGCCTCACACCGAGCTCTGCTTCACGCTGTTGAAACCAAATCTTTCAAAATCATCGGAATCTCCCGCGATGAAGCTAACTCTGAGGGCCTTTCACTCACTCACCACAGGCAGGTTGGTGGTCTTTCTGTCTTCCACCCACTCCTCTCCGGCCTTGCTCCCCCAGCTCTCTCTTTGCTCTGTCCCCCCACCCCCCCTTCCCATGCCTCCTCTCCCAAGCCCTCTCCCTCCCACAGATCTCCCGATGTCCCTGCTCTCCATCTTGTCTCCCGCTCCTTTATCATAAGTTTTATGTTTGTTGTGTCAGTTTGTCTATTTGTGATCAATGTTAGCTCTTACACGAGCCTCGATCTTGAATACCAAAAAAAATCTGGCTCTCACTATCTTTATTCCGTGAGCACGCAAAGCGAAAAGTGGTCTCTGTCCCTTTTCTTTTTTATTATTTTTTTTTTTTTTTGTATACAGAATCGAGGCTCGTGAAAGAGCTAACATTTACTTCACAAACAAATTAAACAGACAAACAAAATGTATAAAAAGAGGGAGTGGAAGACAAGATGGGGAGAGAAGGGGAAGCACACAAACACAACTTGGGGGGAGGAGGCGTGGGAAGGGGGTAGGAGGGGGGGTGGGAGAAGTATAAAACACAAGGACACGAAGGACTTCCAGGACAGAGGTTGGTATTTCAAAAAAGTGGATTTGGGGTGAAATTAGCGGGGGTAGAAAAGATCAAGGTTTTGGATGGGGGAAGACAAGAGATGGTTGTGAACAGCTGTTTTAAAGACCTGGAGGGAGGAGTGGGATTGAAGAGAGTGAGGGAGTTTGTTCCAGAGGTGGGAGTAAAGAGGAATGAAGGAGTGAAGTTGAGCAGAGAGTCTTGATTTGTTTTGTCATAACTTGCCCACAACTTTTTGAGACATCATGCTTTGTATTCTTTTTGGCCCCATCTCTCAATGGTGAAGAATCACTTTAACGAAATTGAAAAAAATTATAGTATCCGGATTCGGATTCAAATCTTAACCAAAATCGAATCAATTCTTCCTTGTCACACACCCAACCTGTCTACCAGGTTTCCTTGAATCCATCCACAACTTTTTAACCTATCGTGTCCACAGACAAACAGACGTGGATGAAAAATTAACCTCCGCCCACCTTCGTTGGCAGAGGTAATGAGGTGTCAGATATAAACACATACATACATACATACATACATACATATATACATATACATACCCATGCAATGCACATATAAACGCACCTATACATACATAGATATTGTTACGACCCGGGGTTCGGGTTTACTAGAGGGGGTTAGCCTCCGTTCCCTCCTGAACTTACCGGACCTGCGGCTGCCGCGCATGAATAACTTCATATCTCGGCAGGTTGTGAACCAGCAACTACGAACGGCAATTGGTCCGTCGCGTGATAGCTTACCTGTACCATATGACGGTCTCAATCGGGGAACGTACCATATATACCCTCCGGTGTACCAAATTTAGACAGCCGGGTAACCGTTGGTATCTGCTGGGGTAATGCTGTCTCTGTTTCGGCCGATTGTTAATCAGTGGGCATACAATGGTGTATCAATGGAGGAAAAGACATTCACGGACAGAGAGAAAGGAAACATTTAACGATTTGATTTATTTGACGATTTAACGATTTATTTAACGATTTATTTACATCTATTTACGGTGTAATTTTTCAATAGGAAAGAAAAAAGGATGAGTGGCAGAAACTTCGGTTATTCTACGCCTTATTATGATCACAACAAATAAACACTACATGAGCCTAGCACACATTCACAGGGGAGGGGAAGGGGAAAAACGAACATTGGAAAGCTGTTAGCACAAAGGCCATGATGTTCCAGATGCCTCTTCTCGCGATGGCCTTTGTCTTGACCCCCTCTCCTCTCCAACGAGCACCTGGCCGGCAAACGGTAGTCCACAACATGAGCAGGTAATGGCGATCCCAGCACAGACAGGCAGGTGAAGGTCGATCGTCAGCACGGACTTGGGTAGGTGAGTGTTGAACGTCAGCACGGACTTTGGCAGGTGAGGTCGATAGTCAGCACAGACTTGGGTAGGTGAGTGTCGATCGTCAGCATAGACTTGGGCAGGTGAGGTCAATCGTCAGCATGGACTTGGGCAGGTGAGTGTCGATTTTAAGCACAGACTTTGGCAGGTGAGTCAGGCACGTACAGAAAGAGTCCAAGTCATGCACACGTGCACCGATAAGGAGTCCGGCAGCCAACAGAGAACAATAAATACATGCAGATCAAGCAAAGTCCAAGGCGAAGAGTAATGCAGGCACGTACTGAGTGAGGCCGGTAGAAAGAGTTATGCAGGCACGTGCTAGGTCAACAATGTCCAAAAACCAAGAGGGCGTATCATGCACACATGCAAAAGGGGCAGAGAGAGAAAAAACGTGTCCACGGCCTTTTGTCCACCCTCGCCGAGGGTGGGAGGGAATGCTTGAGGGTGTTGTATCCCGATTGGTGGAGCCCGTAACTCCACCCCACAAGCTTCCCGATGTTACTCAGGCCCTAAATGGTGGAGTTTCGCTCCCCCTGCCCCCACAAATTCTCTCGATGGGACTTTTACCTGGTGCTTGGATGGTGTGCCTTTGAGCCTGTGCGCATTGCCTGGGAAATTATCCCTTATGAGTGGAGGACCTGTGTTTCCTTCCCCAATGCGAAAAGTCATACTATCCTGAAATAAGGAGAAGGGGCTAAGATAATGGTCTGCTATGAAATAACTATTCTAAGGGGCCTGTATGGTGGTTGCCATTGCTTTTTAGTGGTTTCCCACAACCACAACAATATATTATGTACTTGTAAGTACATGTAAAAGCTATTTTATATTTGAAGTTATAACCTTAACCTATGAGCAATTGACTGGTTTTCCAACTGCCCGGATCATCAGCTGGGCACCATTTTTCATCGAGGTTTCGATCCTTTCGGCCCAGAACCTCTCCAAACAGAGACACACATTGAGATGAGCTGGGAAGTGCACTAATAGTGAATCAGTGGTACTACACCTGGATGCTACACACAAGGGAATGGAGGAAGAACAGAAGAGGAGTCGAGAAGAGAAGGAATAAAAATGGGGCATGACTGTAGGAGTAAGCTGAGGATGCAGTTAATGTGGGTCGGAAAGTTTAATTTGAATGGAGGATGAGTTAGGTCGTGGAATCCTGTATATTAGAAGGCATGGAGGAAAGATTAGGATTGAATAGGTGCAATAAAAAAAAATGGACCGGCATGTCGAGGTCGCAATGAACGTGGATTTTGATAAATTTGCCAAGAATGAGTTACTGGAAGGAGGAACATGTATCATGAAAGTCATGGTCAACGGGATGAAAGAGTAAAAGGTGACAAGACGAGACGTGAGGTGTACAACATTGAGAGGCCACCAACCCGTCTGCACGATGAGAGAGAGAGAGAGAGAGAGAGAGAGAGAGAGAGAGAGAGAGAGAGAGAGAGAGAGAGAGAGAGAGAGAGAGAGAGAGAGAGAGAGACATAGACAGAGACAGAGACAGAGACAGAGACAGAGACAGAGAGAGACAGAGACAGAGAGAGAAGAACACGTCTTGTGCTTTAGATTCTTTACTGGAGAATGCAATGATGTTGAGAGCTTTATTGATTTGATGTCTCATCAGCAAATAAATGCATGCTTTTTAAAATTCGATTTCTAAATGATGGACAACTCAATTACAGCATTCCTTCGGTGTAAGCCGCATGTCCTTCACTATCGGCTGCAATGCATCATGAAATAATTGAAGCTAAGAGTGGTCCCATTTGCTTTTGAGTGGTTTCCATGGACATTGTATTGGAAAAAACAAATGTTTAATCCACACGACACTAGTATTGTGCATGATATGACACACTAAGAATTGTATAACATAAAGTCCATTTAATTTTTCTGGCAAACAGGACATTAGGAGAAATAAATTATTTGTTTTATGTAACACTGCCCTCCATTGGGGGGAAGCGCTGCAGCATCTCACCTTTCACTCCCAGGTTATCAGTTAAAGCTTTGTGCACAATTTGGAATGTATGCAATATCTGAGGTCGATGCAAAGGGTGTAAGGCTCGTAATGGTGCTGCCACTCACACATGCACGTACTGACGAGACAATCAATTAACACAGCGACTGATCTTTGGGGAAGTGCAGTCACATCCTTGGATACTCTGGGTACCAGCGATGTCACAACAATGGCGCCGCCCTTCACACCGCACTCAGCGGGGCATTTACCAAGGAGGAATTTCCTCCTCCCGAATGGATGCCAACTGAGGCCACCAACCGGTCCAACAATTTGCTCCTATTTCACTGAAGATGGGGGTGGTGCTCCCTTTTTTTATATCTCTTTCATATGGTCTTGACAGAGAATGATTTATCGAGCGAGAAGAAGTGATGGGAAGAAATGATCGAGGCGAAGACAGGTGAATGGCACAAATGCATTTGATGGATTTGTAATGGAATGCATTTGGAAGAGGAAGAGTAGGTGATTCAATCCCTGCAGACACCAGCAGCCACAGTATTTCAGAAGCATTGGCGTGGCACAGGAATTCCATCTCATCAGGTAGGCCTTTTCTCGGATACTTTGTCTTTTTTTGCCTCTTATTTCCTTGCCGCATGACTTGGCATGATTGCTGCCTGCCTCACAATCTGCCGGGTGAGATGTGCGAAAAGTTTTTGCACCAAAGATGTTTCTGCCAGAATGTCAGCTTCAGACTTGGCAACATATATCGTGATGTCTGACTGGTTTAGGTGTCATACAGGTGGATTGACTTACAGCTACCACTGCACCAAAAATACACACCGAGGAAAGATGCCTCGATTGCCTCCCAGACCCCAGTGTTGGTTCCTGCTGGTGTTACAAGTGAGCAACTGCTATTTTTTAGCCTGAACTTCCTATGTTATCTTGAGCTTTTTGGTCTGGATACAGTGCAAGGGCTTTACACGCAGTGGAAAAAAATTGCTTTAAAGGGGCTTGCTCATTGCAAGCGCCATGCAAAACTGGATTATACACAAAGTAATTGCCTTTGAAATTGAAAAGGTGTCCACCGAGGCTCCTGGAAATATTTCAGAAGAAGACAAAAGTTGTTCTCAGCACTCAGTACCCAACCAGGAAAGTGAAATCCCAACTGTTGGCCGTAAATGTCCCATTGTATATTTCACAAAAATAGACCATGAATTACTGTAACTTGCAACGGTACCCGCCCTCCGGGCGAGGCTTCAATTGGGAGGCCCAAATGAAAAGGCAAAATAACAGAAATTGAAGACTTTTTTATTTTAAACGATTTATATAAACATCTGTTAAATCATATCACACGCAAATCATCAAAATCTAAACAGTATTTGTAGAATTTCAATAAAAGCCACATCACTGTTCATATCGGTAAATATTATTCCATCGTGTTTGGAAAAACTGGAAAATTGGAAAACTGGAAAATTGGGAAAAATTTGGAAAAACAATATAGCCTATTTTACTCCAGGAGATCCCAGGATTACCCACCCAAAATTCTGTTGCGATCGGTTCAGCCGTTTTTGCGGTATCTTTGAATAGACGGACAGACAGACAGACGGACATTTGGTGAATTATAGTAAGATGATACTTACTCATCGTACATGAGAGCTATGGGAATTGGATACAGGTTGTTTGTAAAATGGAGGTAGGTAAGTAAAGGAGACGGTTGAATTGAATAACATCATTATTGATTACATAATCAATTGACATAATTGATCATAATTGACATAATTGATTGACAATAATTCATAATTGATAATTCATAATTGATTCATAATTGATTCATAATTATTCATAATTGATTCATAATTATTCATAATTGATTCATTATTGATTGATTCATTATTCATTGATTATTAATTCATTGATTAATTTATTATTCATTGATTAATTGATTTATTCATTGATTCATTATTGATTGACTTAATTGACATTATTGATCATCATAATAATTGTTGAATAACATAATCATTGGTTGAAGATATAACAGAGATTGATAAATATCCACTTCCTGTGTTTGAAGTCCCCATATATCCTTGCCTGTCGTTATATCAATATTTGAGGATGGTCGTCATGTGCCATTTGAGATAGGTACTCGGTTTCTGTGCCAAATATTTACCTTATTTCACTGTGAATGTTCACTTCCTCCAAATTATATTTTTCTGACGAAAAATGATCAATTAAGCAAAAATTGTTTCAAATGAATAACTACATCAATATATGATGATCACTGTTGAAACAACAGCAGAAGGTCTGGGCAAGTATACGTACACCTTTATGAGTAATCACAGCAGGACCATTTTTTATCAATGTTTTATTAATACTGCAGTCTGCAAAGTGGAGTTATCACGTCTGATGATGATGATGATGTCCAAGTATAGCAAGAAACGCATGTTTGCGGATGGTGCCCTCCCCCGAGCAAGCTGGTCTGAATCGGTGGATAATTCAATAATGTTGCCTCTGCCCTGTTGCCACCTTGACCCTACCCTGGAGGAAGCTGGAGCGACTGGGAGGCCCTCCTTTGTGTGGTTCATCCTTCTTTCCATTGTAATTCTCCCGGCTTCCTCTCCAGATACTTTTGTGGACCCAAGACGGGTTCATATGTAATGCACGCATCCTGCCCGTGAGGATCCACCGGCACTGCCAGTGGATAGTTGTTGGCAGGGCCGTCTTAAGGCATGGGCACACTGGGCAGTTGCCCAGGGGCCCCAAGTTTCCCAGGGGCCCCACGATTCTAGGGGCACCATGCTCCCATATTGTTCATGAGATCTTTTGGCAGAGTGGATAATTGCTCGACCTCTCGCTGGAAAGGCCTGGGTTGAAGTTACGAAATAAGACTGCAGCAGATTACATTTCATTTTATGTGCAAATGGTATAATATACATTAACCTTATTTCATTAAGATTTCCACTAATTTATTCACTTTGTAAAATACGAAACAAGTTTCACTGCGCGTCCCGATTGCCATTTGTTGACTCTTGAATGACGTCACGCACTTCTCTCAAATTTATTCTAGCAAGCGCTATCAGCATTTCACAGCGCCAACTATTTGTCTTGTCACTTTTGTGAATAGTGAGCATCTTCCATTCTTATGTAATAAGGTATGTACAGTTTAAATTCGGTGTCAATTATAACGCATTAACAACCAATATTCACCCTTTGCTACATCAGGATTCAATGACAGGAAACACAGCAATCTTATTGTAGAACATGAAAATGGAAAAGAACATCGCAAGTGCATGATGGCATATTTGATTCGGCATAAAGAAACCGGATGTGTAGATTCTTTATTAATCAAACATCAGCGCTCAGAGCAGGAGTACTGGCACAAAGTGTTGACACGTCACGTGTGGTTTCTGTCATTCGCTTTCTTGCCTCCAGATGTTTGGCATTTCGTGGAGATAATCAAACTATTGGGTCGGCAAAAAATGGAAACTTTTTAGGTATTCCAGAGCTGTTGAGTGAATTTGACCCTTTTCTGGAAGAGCATCTCAAACTGCATGGAAATGCTGGAAAGGAGAACCCATCGTATCTATCGGCAAACATTTGTGAGGAATTTATTGAATTAATGGGTCAACATGTTCTTTGTGCTATTCTGGAAGAAATAAGAGTCAAAGTATTTATTTTATTTTATTTTTTTCGTGAAAGAGCCTCGTGAAAGAGCCTCGATTATTCAATAAGTGTGGATTCCACTCCAGACATCTGACACATTGATCAACTGACATTTACCGTCCGGTACATTCGAGGATGTGAGCCTGTGGAGCGTTTCATCAAGTTCATCCCCATCTTTTCTCATGGAGCAAAGAATCTAACAGACACTGTTGTGGATTTCCTGAATGGGAACAAAATTCCGCTTTCAAACTGCCGTGGTCAGTCGTATGACAATACCTCAAATATGTCTGGATGCCATACTGGATTGCAGGCACGGATCCGTCAACTGAATGAGTTCGCCATCTATGTCTCCTGTGCTGGACACAGCCTGAACTTATTGGGAGGAAAAGCGGCAGAGTGTTGTCTACAGATTGTAAAATTCTTTGACTTTGTTCAGCGTCTGTATTCCTTTTTCTCGGCTTCTACACATCGATGGAATGTTTTGGCATCATCTTTAGGAAAAGATCATATTGTGGTCAAGCGTCTGTCTGACACGAGATGGTCGTCACATGTTGATGCTGTCCATGCTCTGCATAGAGGTTTCGAGAAAATTAAACATGCACTGGATTCGGTATCAGCTGACACTGACCAGGAAGTGAAGACATGGCGAGAGGCAGAAGGATTGAGCGAGAAAATGGAGAACTTGGAAACGATTTTTCTGACAATTCTTTGGAACGACATTCTCGAAAGAGTGAGCAAAACAAGTAAGGTCCTGCAGTCAAAAGATGTGGACTTACTTGTTGCCATGAATCTTCTTGAGTCTCTGAAAACGTATCTTCAGGAAACTAGAGACAAATTTAGTGAATATGAACTGAAGGCCAGGAGTAGGTGTCCAGATTCGGATTACAGCGATGTGAAGAAACGGGTGCGAAAGTGAAGTGTACGTCTTACTACATATGACGGATCAGAAGAAGAGATACTTCTAAACAAAATATCAGGGTGGAAACATTCCCTTCTGTTCTGGACTTTCTGAACTCTGACCTGACAAAACGTGCAGATGCTTATTCATGGATTGGAAATATGTTTTCCTTCTTCAGTCAATTGAAAACGATTGGTTCTGATGCGTTAAACAAAAGTGTGAACACTTGGCTAATGTGTATCACAAAGACCTTGATTATGGTGACCTTCTCAATGAATGCCAGCAACTCAAGCACGATATGGTTCTTGATGAAAATTGTGAGACTCTTCCTGCGTTGTACAGAAAAATAATTTCGGACAACTTGAAATCTGTGTTTCCCAATGTTGAAATTGCACTCAGAGTGTTCATGTGCATGATGGTGCCCAACTGTGCAGGGGAACGTTCATTTTCAAGATTGAAGCTTACAAAGAATCAGCTTCGCAGCACAATGCGGCAGCAGCGTTTGAACTGGCTTTCACTCATGTGCATGGAAAATGACATCCTGAAAACCATCGACTTCAAGCCAATTATAAATCAATTCTCTGCAGAGAAATTTCGCAAACGTTTGCATAATAATAAATAATTCATACTGCACCATCTCGGTCTGTACGGTGTACCAATTATTATCATTTATATGTTGAAATGTTTTTTTTTTTCAAGGCTTATGTTATATTGTTCAAAAGTTTGTGTTGATTAATGCTCGCTTTACAGCATGTTTTTTTATGTTTAAACTGATTTTGTTGAAAGTACCAATAAATCTATAGGTTTAATTTTATTGACTGTTTACTTTTTATTCCCGTGAGTGGGTGGGAAGGGGCCCCAGTGGATTGCTTTGCCCAGGGCCTACAATGCTCTTAAGACGGCCCTGGTTGTTGGTACGTAGTTGTTGTTGGTACGATAGCAGTGAAGGGCTTTGGCCTGAAGGATGGAAAATAAGTTTCATTCATGTGCATGAGATGTTTTTATAAATGGCACTCTGAAACATTCTGGTTCTGTATTGTTGTATTGTTGTGCTGTATACAAAAGTGCTGTATTGTTGTTCGTTGAACATTATGAGTTTCCTTACAAGGAACTTCAATGCCAGAGGAGAGGCCATTAAGCCCATCAAACCTGCACAATTGTTGCCAATTACCCTAACCTAACCCGACCCTGAGTTGTTATGGTTAGGGTTAGAACCACCTTTAGAGGCCATTTTTCCCCACAGAGCAGGGGTCGGCCATTTTCGGGCACCTTGGTCCCCTTTTTGAAGCAATGTTTTATGGCCAGATGCCCTTCCTGCCGCCAACCCTGTTAGTTGCATCTTGCGACACAGGGAATTACCAGTGAACTGGTACTCAATTTGCAGACCTCGGAGGGATGACAGGCTGAGTCAACCCCCCTGGTGTTAATTCAGGGATCGACCGGGATGAGAACCCGGGATCCTAGGATCCCAAGCCGGCACCCTAACCGCTAAGCCAACACCAGGCTTTGTTATGGTTAGGGTTAGGTTTGGGTTATTTATGCCTGATCTATCCTTTTCAAAATTTGAGTTTCAAGCAAGGAAGCAGCACATACCATTCTTAAAGTCAGGTATAACTCGGCTGGGGTTGGAGACATCGACTTCCCAGACTGGAGTGGACGCTGTAAACATTACACCATCGAGTCTGATAAACATGTATTTTATAGCAATGCTCACAGACCGACACAATAGATTCATCTCTTAAACATAACAGAGATAAATGACGAAATGAACCTTGCTTGACTTTAAGCATGTGGGGGAATCTTAACGAGCGATCGACGAGCAATAACAGACAGGACAGGTGGTGGCCAGTGGATCATGCAATACTCCTAGAGGTGATACAACAGACACAAGAAAAGAAAAGAAAAGCTATCCTGCCATCCAAACCGATTACATTGACATATGGATGTAACACGTATAACAGGTGGTGGTGCTAATTACAAATTTGGTAAATAAAGTGAATAAACACGATGTGCAAATGATCCAAGCATGAAAAGGTTGAGTTTTCCTGTCTTGTATTAATTTAACACGGTTTGGTCGTACTTAGATATTCTGGACTTCACTCCCTGGATAGACCATACAAGAGGTGACTGTCAGGCTGGTGCACAGGTACTGCACTTATCTTTGAGTTGTTTAGCATGAGGTTGATTCCTGACATGACTGAAAACGGTCAGATTGGTAATTACAAGGCAGGACGGTGTATAGAGGAGAACACCATTCCTCTGAAGGATGCTCAGCTGGGTGTCCTGCCTGCCAGCATTTGTTCGTAGACATTAAAGATCACACAGTATCTTTTCATAAATAGTCTTTGCTGATTCAGCTACAACTTGGGAGACAATGGAAAACCACACATTGTAATCTTCTTCCATGAGACTGCTTCAGTCGCATGGGAGGGGGAGAAGGAGAGGAGAGGAGAGAAGAAGACGAGAGAATATACTGTTACAGTCCTTGGGTTGATATATATATATATATATATACAGACTTGGCATTTAATATGGAATATTTTTTTTGTGGGGGTGAACTTACTTTTCAAGATGACTTAGAACCAAAAGTTCATTGGAATTATGTTGAAATTATTCTAGATTTTGTGAATGTGACCTTTAAAAGAAACAAAAACCACATTTGACATTTCAAAGCAAATAAATCGATCCTTGAAAGTGATGTAAACTGATATCGAACTCAATTCACGGACAGTACCGAGTTAAACTTCTGTGCGTTTTCCAGAAGTATCTCTTTATTTTGCACATTAGCTGTCGTGAAAATCAAGCTCAGACACGACTTGACCTCTGGGTAGGTTTAATATCATTTAGATCAGCAGTACATCCTGTAAGAATACATGCATGCAACAGGCATTAAATCAGAGCATTTCATGAGCAGCAATGGTGGATTCAATATAACAATTGTCAGCGCAGCATTTGGGGCGTACATACCATTCAAACTACTGGATAATGTCACAGTGAGTTCCGCTGAAGTGTCTGCGCGCCCCGGTTGTCCCGGGTCTTATAGACGCCCCCTTCCGTAGCGAGCACCCCTGGGTTCACCTTGGTATAATTTCACTATATTCTCCCCGCCGTTAGAACTATACTGCCGCTCGGCAGGTTGCAAGCAAGCATCAGCAATAAACGAATGGGTCACGTCAATCCACGTCAGTCGGTCCACCCGTAGCGGTCGGGGCGGCGAACCTCCCTGCCAGTTCGTGTTCGGAATCTACCGGGCACGGCGTCCCCTAGCCCGGAGTCCCCCGCGTCGGAGTAGCCGCCGGAGGTTGGAGTCGGAGGGGGCGCCCCTGCGCCTTCGGGCACGGGAGCGGGGGACGACGGGAGTAACAGTGGTAGTTCCATAGGGGAAGCTTCGGTAGAGTCCATAGACTCGTAGACGGGTTCGTCGATATCCCTGTCGTCGTCCCCACATGGGGCGAGATGGTGTACGGAGACAGTAGACTCGCGGCCATCCGCCGTTAACACGCGAGCATGCTCGGGATTAGCCTGGAGGACCTGCACCTTGTCAACAAGGGGGTCGTACTTGCTAGCACGAACCGCTCGTTTGAGATAGGCGGGCCCCGGTTCAGCGAGCCAGCTGGGTAAAGATTGGATACTGCCGGAGCTTCTAGGGTGGTGGAACAGTCGTTCGTGAGGAGTCTGGTTGGTGGCAGTACATAGGAGAGCCCGGATCAAGTTTAGAGCGGCAGGCAGTGACCACGCCCATTTATCGAGGCCTCGGCCGAGGGTCCGAAGGCTTAGCATGACGGCCCGCCATATAATCCCATTAAAGCGTTCGATCTGTCCATTCGCTTGGGGCCGGTACGGGGTGGTGTAGCTCGAAGCGACATTATGCTGGAGCAAGTAGCCCCTCACCTCTTGGGACAGGAACACCGCACCCCGATCGGTATGCACGTAGGCCGGATACCCGAACATAGAAAACAAATTCTGCAGGCACCGAATAACCGTGGCAGCCGACATATCCCCACACGTGTAAGCAAAGGGGAATCGGGAATACTCATCGACGATAGTGAGCAGATAGCGAGAGTTGCTCGACATCGGCAGCGGCCCTTTGAAGTCCATCGCCAAGCGCTCCCACGGTCTAGTAGCCCTAACGAGTGTCCCCAGAGGGGGGCTATAAAAACGCGGTTTGAGTTCCGCACAGATCGCGCAATCACGGCAGATGTGGTGGCTGTCCTCCATCGAGTACGGCAGATTGCCCGCGCGCACAAAATGCGCGAAGCGCGTTACCCCGGGATGACACCTAGTGCTGTGCAAAGTGCGCAGCCCCTCCAAAGTTACAACCCCCGCGCAAGTGGCCGGCCTCGATAAGGCGTCAGCGACCAGGTTATCCTTCCCCAGGCGGTATTTGATGGTGTAGCAGAAGTCGGCGAGTTCGATACGCCAACGGGTGATTTTCTCATTCTTAATGCGCTGAGCATGTAAGGTGTCGTACATAAACGCAACACTCTGTTGGTCCGTGATGATTTGGAAACTCCGCCCAAGCAGATACGGACGCCATCGCCGAATTGATTCGACGATCGCGTACGCTTCCTTTTCGACAGACGAATGCCTCCGCTCGGCAGAGGTGAGAGTCCGCGAGAAGAAAGCCACAGGGCGGCCTCCTTGGGAGAGAGTCGCCGCTATCGCATGATCCGAGGCATCACTCTCCAAAACGAAAGAGGCACTCTCGTCAATCGTCGTGGCAGCGGCGCCAGCAATGTCGACTTTAAGGCCCTCGAAGGCCGCCAGGGTGGCCGGGCCCATGGGGAAAGTGTCGCAGGCCACGAGGGGGCGGAGCTTTGCGGAGAAATTTTGCACCCACTTTGAGTAGTGGGCGAACAGCCCTAGAGCGCGTTTCAGCGAAGCCCGATCGCTAGGCGGAGCCATATCGAGCAAAGGGCGCAGACGCTCCTTATCCGGAGAGACGGAGCCATGGGTCACGGTGTACCCCAAAAGGTCTACCGTGCGTAGAGAGTATTGACACTTCGCCGCATTCATGGTTAAGCGATATTTCCGCGCGACCTCGAGGAAGCCTTTCAGATTAGCGTCGTGATGCTCCTGGTCATACCCACAAACCGTAAGATTGTCCAGATAGACAAAGACATCGGTCAAATTCTCCTTCGCAACGAGGTCATCCATAGCTCTCTGAAAACAAGTGACGCCGTTCGTTACCCCAAAAGGAAGTCGCGTGAACTGGTACAACCGCTGACCCGATTCAAAGGCTGTAAAGACGCGATCAGCCCTAGAGATGGGGACTTGATGATACGCACTACGCAGATCGAGAGTGCTATAAACGGAATACAGGGCCACCTGGCGTACCAGGGCGTCCATCCCCGGTAAGGGGTAGGCATCCACCTGTGTAAAACGATTAATCGTCTGCGAATAGTCGATTACCATACGCCGGCGGTGGGCCTCACTCCGCACCACTAAGACTTGGGCCCGCCACGGTGACCTACTGTGTTCTATGATACCGTCCTTCAAGAGCAGGGCCGTTTCTTCCGCAATGAATTGCGCGTCCGCGCGAGAGTAGCGCCGCGATTTGACGGCTACAGGGGTACAATCAGTGGTCAGGTTGGGGAACAGTGAGAGTGGCTCCATGTCCATTTGAGCGAGGGCGCACACCGCGAGCGTGTCCGGCCCTCCGAAGTCTATTTCCAAACGTCCATGCCGCTTAAGGAAATCAAGTCCTAACAGAACGTCAGCGCATAAGGCCGGTAATACCATGAGATACACGTCCGGGAACGTGCGTCCGTTTATCACAAGTTTCAATCGACACGCCCCTTTTGTGCTCAACCGAAGTCCCTGAGAGGCCATGAAGATCCGGCGGGTTGTCCCGAGAACCGGCCACCCATGTTGATGCACGAGTCGCTGATCAATAAAACTATCCGTGGACCCCGTGTCAATCAGAGCTTGCGCAAAAACGCCCGCGACCGTGAGCGGAATGAAGGCCTGCGCTAGGCCGGCAGACCCGGCAGGTATAGTTCCGGCCGGGCGAGAAGATCGCGCCTCGCGGGTGGATCCCACGCCGGCTGCAATCCTTCGGGCAGCGTCGGCAGGTTGGGCCTCAGCAGGAGCATTGAAGTCAGTTGGCTCATCAGCAGTTTCATTTGCCAGAGTGGGTGTGGGTTGGTCGTAAGAGCAGCCGCCAGATGGCGCTCGAGCCACGTGAGAAAGATTTCTGCCGTCTGCAGATTCACATGCCAAAGTGGGTGCATGTAATTCGCAAAAGCTGCCGTCAGATGGGGCTCGTGTCACGTGAGAAAGATTTCTGCCGTCTGCAGATTCATATGCCAAAGCGGGTGCATGTAATTCATAAAAGCTGCCGTCAGATGGGGCTCGAGTCACGTGCGAAAGATTTCTGCCATCTGCAGATTCACATGCCAAAGTGGGTGCATGTAATTCGCAAAAGCTGCCGTCAGATGGGGCTCGTGTCACGTGCTGCGTTTGCCGCACTTCGAGAGGAATTTCCAGCGCAGGAGCATGTCGCTTGTTTGAAGTAGGCGTTCGAACGCCAGTCAAGGTCGGACGCGCTGTGACCGGTCGCGTTCGCGCCATTTGTTTCGGCGGCCCGATGTATCTCACCAAGGTCGGGCGGGTAGCCAGAGGCCCGCGAGGAGGAGAGCGGCTCTTCAAAGCTGAGCGAGGCGCCCCGTCCGGTGCTCGATCCGTTGGCTCCGCGATGAGCCCATTCAAGGTCGCTCGGGAATGCGTGCCCCGAGCGGCCTTTCTGCAGACCTTTGCAAAATGGCCCTTGGTGGAGCACAGGTGACATGTCGCCTCTCGGGCCGGGCATTCAGAGCGAGGATGCTGCCGATTTCCACAAAAATAACATTTTGCATACCGGGCAGGCCGTGGCCGGGCAGCGGCGGCAGCAGTGAGGCCGGAAGCGGAGTCCGCTTCCGGAGCTCCCAGAGACTCGGCCGTCGTGGTGGTCGGGTCCTCCTCCGTATCCTCGGCGGTAGCCCTCTCAGGTCGCGCGAGTTGCGAGGTCCCCGCCATGACTCGTGGGTGATCATATGCTGTCAATTGTTCTCGGGCATCTGTGTATACGCGTGCCAGCCGTAGTGCTTCTGTAAATGTCAGCTCCGCGACCTCCAAGAGATGGAGCCGCAAGACTCCAGAACTAATTCTGGAGATGAATGAATCTCGGAGCAAATCGTCCTGCACTTGCTCATGGGTCCGGACGTCCTGCACGCAGTCTGCCAATAGGTAGCGCAACTCCTGCGCGAAGCGATCGATCGATTCAGACGGTTGCTGTCGCCGCTGAGAAAGTTGATGCCGGCCGTGTACAGCGCTCCGTGTCTTTACGTAGAGGCGCTTCAGCTCGGCTAGGGCCGTAGCATACGTCCCAAATCGAGAAATGTTCTTGAAAACAGTGTGATGGACCTTGGACTGTAACACGGACAGCTTTATCGCAGCGGTGGGCTCTGTCTCGTGAGCCGCAAAGTAATTCTGCAGCGTGTTGAGCCAATGAGCAAACTCCGATGCAGATCCCTCAGCTTGAGGGTCGGCTCCGAGAATCGGTACCACGATCATCTTGTGGTCAGCCATTCCGGCGATCTAAATGATATTAAATGTCGTGAAAATCAAGCTCAGACACGACTTGACCTCTGGGTAGGTTTAATATCATTTAGATCAGCAGTACATCCTGTAAGAATACATGCATGCAACAGGCATTAAATCAGAGCATTTCATGAGCAGCAATGGTAGATTCAATATAACAATGGTTAGCGCAGCGCATTGTCAGCGCAGCATTTGGGGCGTACATACCATTCAAACTACTGGATAATGTCACAGTGAGTTCCGCTGAAGTGTCTGTGCGCCCCGGTTGTCCCGGGTCTTATAGACGCCCCCTTCCGTAGTGAGCACCCCTGGGTTCACCTTGGTATAATTTCACTACATTAGCCAATAATTTTTTTTAACAAAAACAAAAGTTTAATTACGACTGGGATTACGGACAGTAAAATTACAGTTCAGTACTTTGTGTAACCCCCACGAGCATTCAGGAGAGCACTTACACGTTGAGGCATGCTGTTCACGAGATTTTCCCAGGTTTGGACAGGAATCGCTTGCCATGCAGTTACAATATCCTGCTGCAATTCACGCACAGAGGCAGGCTGCTGGTCCAAGTTGTCGATTTGATGCGTTAATTCTGCCCACAAGTTCTCTATCGGATTCATATCCGGGGACATGGCAGGCCACTCCATATGCTCTACACCACGGTCAGCAAGAGAGTGTTGGATCATGCGAGCACGATGAGGCCGTGCATTGTCATCTTGGAAGACAAAGTTTCCTCGAAAGGCTGCACGAACAAATGGAAGCAATGTTTCCTCCAGAATGGCCCTGTACTTGAACTGGTTCAGGTTTCCATTCAGAATAACCAGGTCAGTTTTGCCCCCTGCATGAAAATCAGCCCAAACGGTCACCCCCACCACCTCCAGCTTGGACTCTTGGCACGAAACAATCTTCGTTGTAGGCTTCATGCACTTGTCTGCACACTCGGACGTGGCCATATTGACGATAGACCAGAAATCTAGACTTGTCACTGAAGATCACGTGATTTCAGTGTCCTGGCTGCCATTGACGGTGCTCTCTGGCCCACTGCAATCGGCACTGGTGGTGTTGTCTGGTCAGATGTGGCTTTCTCAGGGGACGCCTGGCACGATAGCCTGCTTGAACCAGTCGTTGGTTGACGAGCCTTCTGGATACAAGCACATTTGTCAGTTGCTGCCACTCAGCCCTAAGCTGATTAGCTGACTTGGTATGGCCATTCCGGACTAACCGGTGCAGCTGGCGATCATCCCTCCTTGTGGTTCTGCGGGGACGTCCTGGCCTCAGTATTGGAGTAGGGACACCCCTCTGAGCATTTCGTTTCAGGATCTATGACACCTGACCTTGAGTGATGCCATACTGCCGAGCAATAGCACGCTGTTTCATGCCAGAATTTCGTAAAGCCACCACTCCATGACAAACAGCATTATCGAGTTGACGGACCATCTCCAGGGGAAGCGGCAATAACTTTTGTAGACGTGCAGCAGTTGTTTTCCACTAATACAGAACGCAACAACCCTTATATACCCGATTGTGAAGCCAATCGTCAAATGTACCTGTCCGTACATTTTGTCACGCCACCTGTGATATAATCCTGTTATTGACTTCTTGCTGTGACAGACAATCAGTGACATGGTTCTTTGAAACAAAGAAATCACCGAAGCGTAAAAGAAACTCACCAGATTGATATACCGAGTTCTGAAAGTAAACCCAAGTCAAGAAAAAAAAATATTCCATATTAAATGCCAAGTCTGTATATATATATATACACTTATCCAACCAAACTAGAATATCTTGGTTGGATAAGTGCCCACCCCCCCCCCCCCCCCCCCCCAAGTTAATTCTTGGTGGAAGCACCTTTGACAACTGTGAGTCTTTTGGGATAGGTCTCCACCAACTTTGCACAACTTGATTGGGCAATATTTGTCCATTCTTCTGGCCAAAACTGTTTAAACTCAGTCAAGTTGCGTGGGGAACGTTGATGGACGTCCGGCCACAGTCCGGCCGGCCACAGTTTTTGTCCCCCGTCGCACCACGGAGCGAAAGGGAGACTAAGATTTTCCCCTCCGTCCATGTGTCCGTCCGTCCGTGCGTGCGTGCGTGCGGGTGAGCGAGCATGCGTGCGTGCGTGCATAAGCGAAGGACCGCATACGAATTTGGTGTGTGGGTGCAACCCACGTCAAAATCCAAGATGGCCGCCGCCATGTATGTCTGATGCCAGTGTATGTCTGAACCTTGTAAGCGGATTATCTTGAAAAATAAGCGAAGTACCAACTTCTAATCTGGGCATAAGGAAGAACGCTATTGAAAATTGGGTCGCCACGTCAAAATCCAAGATGGCCGCCACCATGTATGTCTGAACCTTGTGAGCGAAATATCATATCATAGCATGTTTTCTGCGTCTTCCACTTTGTCAACTCACATCACTTCCCTGACGGGGGACCTAGGCGTAACGGTTGTTCAATTGGATTTACGTCGGAGCTCTGACTGGGCTGCTCAAGGACATTTATCCTTCTTTAATTGAGCCACTCCAGTGTACCTTTGGCTGCGTGGTTTGGGTCGTTTTCATGGTGAAAGGTGAACTTCCATCCCAATTTCAGCTTTCTTGCAGAGGGCAGTGGGTTTTCATCTTGCATTTTTATGTATTTCGCTCCATTCACGCTCTTTAGCTCTTTAGCACTTTAGCTCTTTCACGAGCCTCGATCTTGTATACAAAAAAAAAAAAAAAAAAAAAAAAAAAAAAAAATCCATTTTCCCTTCTATCCTGACAAGTGCCCCAGGCCCTGCTGATGAGAAACATCCCCATAACATGATGCTGCCACCACCATGCTTCATAGTAGGGATGGTGTTATTTTGCGTGATCTGCTGTGTTGTGTTTGCCCCAAACGTAATGTTTTGCATTTCGGCCAAAAAGTTTTATCTTGATTTAGTTAGACCGCAAATCGTTTTGCCACATGGCTTCAGAATCTCTGCAATTTTTTTATTTTTATTTTTTTTATTGTATACAACATCGAGGCTCGTGAAAGAGCTAACATTCATCACACAAAAAGTCAAACCGACACACAAAACACAAAATAAGGGGAGCGGTAGACAAGATGAGGAGAGAGGGGGAAGGTCGGACACAAGCACAACATTTGAGAGCAAGGACATCGAGAGAACTGTGGGAGGGAGAGGGCTTGGGGGGAGGTGGGAAAGGTATAAAACATATGGACACTGCAAGGACTTCCAGGAAAGAAGTTGGAATTTCAAAAAAGTCTATCTGGTGTGAATTTAGCGGGGGTAGAAAAGATCAAGGTTTTGGATGGGGGAAGATAAGAGATGGTGGTGAACAGCTGTTTTAAAGACCTGGAAGGAGGAGTGGGATCGAAGGGAGTGGGGGAGTTTGTTCCAGCATTTTGCATACCTTAAACGGGACTCAAGGTGGGCTTTTTGAGTCATGGCTTCCTTCTTGCCAACCTACCATACAGGCCAGACTAGTGGAGTGTTTGGGATATTGTTGTCACATGCACACAGTGACCAGTCTTTGCCATAAAGGCCTGTAGCTCTTTAAAAGTTGCCATTGGCCTCTTGGTGGCCTCTCTGATCAGTTTCCTCCTTGCTTGGTCATCCAGTTTGGAGGGACGGCCTGATCTTCACAGGGTCTTGGTGGTACCCTACGCCTTTCACTGCTTAATGATCGTCTTGACTGTGCTCCAAGGGATATTCAAGGCCTTTGAAATATTTTTATCCCCATTCCCTGATCTATGCTTTTCCACAACTTTATTCCGGAGGTCTTTAGAAAGCTCTTTGGTGCTCATGGTTGAGTCTTTGCAGTGAAATGTCGAGTGTCGTGTGTCAGAAGAAACCGACAGGAGCAGCTGATTTTATTCTGGAATAATCAGAATCACTACAATTGAACACAAGTGGAGGTCAATTAACTTGGTGTGTGATTTTGAAGATGATTGTTTCCACCTGAGCTAATTTACAATTGCTATTATAAGGGGGGTGGACACTTATCCAACCAATGTATTCTAGTTTTGTATTTTTAATGAATTTTCTGAAATTTGTAGAATTTGTTTTTCACCATGAAGTTGTGTGTTACAATGTGTAAATAAAGGTGGAAAAAGTCTGATTTAATCAAAGGGAGGCGCAAAGCGCCCCTCCCTTTATATAAGGGATCGTTTATCTGTATGCAGCTTTTACATGGGGACTGAAAATGCGTTTCTCGGCCTCTACTGAACGAAATCGGCTGCAAATTTCAGAAGTAAACGCTTTGTACGTTGAGGTAATATGTTCCAAATTTCAGTAACGTCCGTTTATGCATTATTGAGTTATATTTAGAAAACCCTCTAAATCACGTTGGTGTCTGTCTGTCCGTCCGCCCAAAATGTGTTGGCGCTCATATCTCAAGGATTATACATTGAAACTAGCTGAAACTTGGAATATACATCAGCCAATATGTCTAGTTAATGGCTTTCGAAACATATTCCTCCTAAGTGCTATAGTTTTTGCTTTAAAAATAAATAAATATATAAAAAATATATACACACTTTATAACTCTTCAAAATATTATTACGCAAATCTAATGTGCTGGCCTAATGGATAAAGCACCATGATTCCCAAGCTGGGGATTGTGGGTTCGAATCCTGTCTGTGTTTAATATTTTTCCCCCTTACTCAAGTCTTTTATATCGTCTTGTACAATGACAAAATGCATTTTGTTCGTATTTAAAACGTAATTTTTCTTAAACCTGAATTTCAGCATCATTATGATTATTGTTCCATATCAAATTGCTTATTGTATGGAAATCAAGGGAGGAGGTGCAAAGCGCCCCTTCCTTTTTTGGGGATGGTTTCTCTGTATGCAACTTTAACACGAGGACTGAAAATTCGTTTCTCGGCTTCTTCTGGTATATTGTAGATATAAATGTATTATTGTACACTTAAATTGTATACACACTTTATACCCCTTTAAATGTTTAAAAAAATAATTCTAACGTACAGGCTCAATGGCCTAATGGATAAAGTATCTGACTCCCAAGCTGGGGATTGTGGCTTTGAATCCCGTCTGGGTTGAATATTGTTTTCCACTTACTTTTTCAGGTCTTTTATATCGTCTTGAATAAAGTCTTGTATGGTGAACAAATGCATTTTGTTCATATTTAAGATGTATCTTGTGAAAAATTCAAGGGGCATAGAAACAGCCCCTTTATATGGGATGTGCCATGTGGCAAAGTGTAGAAAAGAAGGGACATTCTTGGGTAAAATTCCAGAGGAATAGAAAAGGCCTCTTTATATACAGACTTGGCATTTAATATGGAATTTTTTTTTTCTTGTCTTGGGTTTACTTTCTTAACTCAGTATATCAATCTGGTGAGTTTCTTTTACACTTTGGTGATTTATTTGTTAAAAGAACCATGTCACTGATTCTCTGTCGCAGCAAGAAGTCAACAACAGGATTATATCACAGGTGGCGTGGCAAAATGTACGGACAGGTGCATTTGACGATTGGCTTCAGAGTCGGGTTTCAAGGGTTGTTGCGTTCTGTATTAGCGGAAAACAACTGCTGCACGTCTCCAAAAGTTATTGCCGCTTCCTCTGGAGATGGTCCGTCAACTCGACAATGCTGTTTGTCATGGAGTGGTGGCTTTACGAAATTACGGCATGAAAGAGCGTGCTATTGCTCGGCAGTATGGCATCACTCAAGGTCAGGTGTCAAAGATCCTGAAACGAAATGCTCAGAGGGGTGTCCCTACTCCAATACCGAGGCCAGGACGTCCCTGCAGAACTACAAGGAGGGATGATCGCCAGCTGCACCGGTTAGTCCGCAATGGCCGTACCAAGTCAGCTAATCGGCTTAGGGCTGAGTGGCAGCAACTGACAAATGTGCCTGTATCCAGAAGGCTAGTCAACCAATGACTGGTTCAAGCAGGCTATCGTGCCAGGCGTCCCCTGAGGAAGCCACGCCTGACCAGACAACACCGCCAGCGCCGATTGCAGTGGGCCAGAGAGCACCTGGCAGCCAGGTCAATGGCAGCCAGGACACTGGAATCACGTGATCTTCAGTGACGAGTCTAGATTTCTGGTCTATCGTCAAGATGGCCACGTCCGAGTGCGCAGACAAGTGCATGAAGCCTACAACAAAGATTGTATACTGCCAAGAGTCCAAACTGGAGGTGGTGGGGTGACCGTTTGGGCTGCTTTTCATGCAGGGGGCAAAACTGACCTGGTTGTTCTGAATGGAAACCTGAACCAGTTCAAGTACAGGGCCATTCTGGAAGAAACATTGCTTCCATTTGCTCGTGCAGCCTTTCGAGGAAACTTTGTCTTCCAAGATGACAATGCACGGCCTCATCGTGCTCGCATGATCCAACACTTTCTTGCTGACCGTGGTGTAGAGCATATGGAGTGGCCTGCCATGTCCCCAGATATGAATCCGATAGAGAACTTGTGGGCAGAATTAACGCGTCAAATCGACAACTTGGACCAGCAGCCTACCTCTGTGCATGAATTGCAGCAGACTATTGTCACTGCTTGGCAAGCGATTCCTGTCCAAACCTTGGCAAATCTCGTGAACAGCATGCCTCGACGTGTACGTGCTCTCCTGAATGTTCGTGGGGGTTACACGAAGTACTGAACTGTAATTTTACTGTCCGTAATCCCAGTCGTAATTTAACTTTTGTTTTTGTTGACTTTTGAACTGTAATAATGTCACATTAACAAAATCTAGAATAATTTCAACATAATTCCAATGAACTTTTGGTTCTAAGTCATCTTGAAAAGTAAGTTCACCCCCACAAAAAAATATTCCATATTAAATGCCAAGTCTGTAAGTGTATGTGCCATGTGGCAAAGTATAGAAAGGAAGGGACATTCCATAGCTTATAGAAAATGTCAAACAATAGGAAAGAAGGGACATTCAAAAAATCTCGTGTGTATGCTGTACTACCCATGTGTTCTTAGGATGAACCAAGTAATGCTATATAAAGGTTTTTGAATGTCCCTTCTTTTCTATACTCTGCCACATGGCACATACCCTTTTATAAAGGGGTCTTTTCTATGCCCCTGGAATTTTCCCCAAGAATAAATATACCCCATATATATAAATCCAGGTGTATGCAAGTTTCAAAGTGCATCATATTCCTGATTCATGATTCATGATTCATGAAGTTTGATTGAAGGTAGTGGTTGGTGGGCCAATACTACTGACATAGCATCGGAATTTACATATGGATCGTTTAGAAGTTAAGAACCAGTCCAAGATAGGTCACCACTCTGAGTGTAAAAATTTCTGCTGAGCAGAAATGGGAATCAAATCCACAATAGGACGGGCAATACGAAGATGCTTTATGATCTGCACAAGCCACCAATTCACTTGTAAGCTGATGTGGGTCATCAAAAACGTTTTAAGCATCCACCTCATTGAAGCTGTACACAACACCTGGGATTTCGATATAAAACTGGCGGTGCTTTGCGATCATTAGTTTGTCCCTCCCACACAGTGGGAGACATGGGTTTTGCAACTGTGTGTGTCTGTCTGTCTATCCAGGCCATACCTTTTATACCATTTCAGCATTTGTTATCAAATTTTCAGTGAATGTTCATTATGAGAACATGGAGAAAATAATTAATAATTTGGTCAAAATGCGAAAGGGTGATGTCATAGCGACTCTAAATATCACTTCTTATCGCCGCCAGCCTGGGGGCAAGCGCATGATGCCCCGTTTTTAAAATGGCTTCCATGTTTCTTTATTTATTCACCATTGAATTTCAGTGTGTCTGTCCAGGCCATAACACTTTTAGCAATTGAGCTTTTGTCATCAAACCATAAACAATCCATTATTATGAGACTATGGCAAACAAGTTTCGGGAACTGAGTGGTGTGCTGACGAGGAGGGGAGTGTCGTTGAAGCTGAAGGGAAAGGTGTATGCTGCATGTGTGAGAAGTGTTATGAAATATGGGAGCGAGACATGGGTAATGAACGTAGAGCAGCAACGAAGGCTGGAAAGGGAGGAAATGCGAATGGTTTGGTGGATGTGCGGAGTATCGTTGAGAGAGAGGAAGACAAATGATGAATTGCGAAAGATGATGGGAATATTGCCTGTGATTGATGCTGTGAAGAGAAACAGGTTGAGATGGTTTGGTCACGTGTTGAGGAAGGATGAAAGTGACTGGTTGAGAAGAGTGATGGAAATGAATGTAGAAGGAAGTAGAGGACGGGGAAGACCGAGAAAGACTTGGCTAAAGGTGGTGGAAGAAGAAATGCGGGCAAGGGGGTTAACAAGGAGAGATGCAGAAAATAGAGCAGGGAAAATGGCCTTAAAATTCCTGTTGTTGTTGTTGTTGTTTGTATGGCAAACAGAAATGAATTAAATGTGCAATTATTTTTGACTGTTGTTTTGGCAAAGATTTGATTTAGTACAAATAAAGCAGATGCAGATGGAATTGGCATTTTGAGATGCTTTCTATTTCCTCTTTAATACTTTCAAGTTGGTTGTTTACTCCTGACTTTGGTGTGTGAAGCTGAAACGAGGCCTTCACTAGACCTCAAAATGCATCAATCGTTGTTTGAGTGTTTTCCTTTTTAAACACAACATTTTTATTTACCCATTTCACCTTTCCAGTTGCATTTTTTCCTTTTTCCTTGAATCATATTTGTTATGCAGTGCCGACAGTCGTACTTTATTGTTGTGTTTTGTAAATTGTCATCGTTGCTGCCCGTTCTCCAGTATCGGTTGCTTTTGCGAAGAGACGGCGAGGTATCGCTGCCACCCTCAACAAATCACAAATTCCTGCTCCAAGCGACAGGGGAACTGCGCCAGCGGCACAGCCTCCATTCTATAAATGATGCAAACAGTCGGCAGGTGTAGCACACAAATGAATGAATTATTTTTTCTATCATTATTACTATTCATCTTGTTACTAATCATTATTTGTTCCTCATTTCGGTTTCATCATCAGTATATATTTTTTGATTATATTTGGGTTTGGCCTCATCTTCATATGATGAACACAATGAAGAAGAAAAATGGCTACCATGTGCCATTGCATTACATTTATCCCTTAACGCTCACGTGATCCCCATTTAAGCCTGCCCTCCCCATCCATACTTATTCTGTGAGTACAGAATACGCAAGCAGCCTTAAAAAAAAAATTCTGAAGTCATTATTCTGGGTCAAAATATATAGTATTAGGATTTGTAGAGGAGGTGCAGGTATAATGAAATAGTTTTGTAATATATAATGGCTACATTCCATTGTATGAGTATTCTGCTGTCGTCTCACTGTGCGGTGCCACCATTGCCTCCATTTCCGTTGGCAGTCTGGCTCGTTGCTGGGAAGTATAGTTCAAGTGGTGTTGGCTTGGTTTCGTACCATACGCAGCGTGAAATGTCTGACTGCTCCATATATTTTTACAACTATTCCGTAATGCCAGAATCTCATCTTTCATCCGGCTCTTGCACGTATTTGCATTTTGGCTATTGCTGTAATTTCTAGTGTTTGTGCTTTCTTTCAGATTATTTGTACGCGTTCTGCCAACTCCGTTTTGTGACATCTTTACATATTACATGTATGCATATTGGCACAGTTTTCCGACGACCCATGTTTTCCTCCCCACTTCCACCTGTAATATATTTATCTTTCCTTCCCTTCACTACCCTTCATCCTCAATCCCCTACCTGTCAGCTTTGTGCTCTGCAAGAAGGGTATTCAATCAATGAGCATGTCGTCCATCAGAGCGATGTTAAGCTTGCTGTCCAATCTGCTAATATTTTCTAGTGGACATTACCTTTCAAAACTGGTATTGGCTTAGCGGTTAGGGTGCCGGCTTGGGATACCTAGGATCCTGGATTCGGAATCCCGGTCGATCGCTGAATTAACACCAGGGGGGTTGACTCAGCCTGTACCATCCTTCCGAGGTCGGCAAATTGAGTACCAGTTCACTGGTAATTCCCTGTGTGTCGCAAGAGGTGAGTAACAGGGTTGGTGGCAGGAAGGGCATCCGGCCATAAAGCATTGCTTCAAAAAGGGGACCCGAAAAAGGCCAACCCCTGCTCTGCAGGGAAAAATGGCCTCCAAAAGTGGTTCATTACCTTTCAAAACTATTACCATTGGCCAACATGTGTAGGTGCCTTCACCAAATTCTAAATTCCTGGTCTAACCTCACGGACACTACATATGAACAGCACCACACCTATGTATAATGAGTAGGTAAAATTCACCGTTGATTCGCGGTTAAATATGAACCTGTCAGCCATTCAATTAAAAATTCCAGTTTGCTTCAATTTGATTTCTCTTCATACACTTTTTGATTCAGTTATTTGTGCCTTACCTTAGCTTAGCCTTAGCTTACTTACTGCTAACCTTAGCACATATCTTGATTTCCTTGTGTCTGTTGACATCTTGTATATTTATATTTGAGGTTTGAATATACAATTATTTCATGCCGTTGCATCTACATTGATTGGAACTGGTGTGCCATGCGTATTTCCGTCATGCTCACAGGCTATCGGCGATGGGCAGTTCAGCCGCCTTCGTCGTCTGACGTGGCTCTACATTGATCACAACTTTGTGCAAACCATCAGTCCCGGGGCCTTCTCAGGGGTGCACCGCCTGCGGGAGCTAATTCTTGGCTCAAACCGCATTGGCGACCTCGATGCTTCTACATTCCGACAATTGCCAAACATTCGTAACCTCGATTTGTCATACAACCATCTTGAACACCTTGCACCGGGACTCTTCTCTGGCCTTCGCAAGTTGCAGAGCCTTCAGCTTCGTGCCAATGCCATTCGATCACTCCCTAACCGACCTTTTCGCGATTGCCGTGCACTAGAATTTTTGGACCTAGGCTACAACCGGTTGCGTGCGCTGCCACGGACTTCGTTCACGGGTCTGAAACACCTCACTGAGCTCCACGTGGAGAGGAACAGAGTGGTCCGTGTGGATGTGATACGCCTCGGCCCACGACTCCCAAACCTTCGTGCACTTTACCTGAAACTGAACCGTATCGATATGCTGAGCCGCCCCTTTGTAAAACGAAGGGAGGAAATCGACAACAGCACCAGTAGTGAATTATCTACCGGAAGCCTGGTGGACATGGGGAGTATGGTGATTGCAGGAAAAGAAATTGGTGATGATGAAGTTGTACCCGTACGAGATATTCCCCCTCCCCGATGGACATCGCTGCAGGTGTTGGATCTATCTGGAAATGGACTGCAGCAACTGAAGCCAGAGATAATGGAGAGACTGCCCAATTTAGAAGAGCTCAAGCTGGATAGTAATAAGTTAGAGGTTCTGGAGCCTGATGTGTTCACGTCTCTTCCATCGTTAGTCTTTCTTAGCTTGACTGGAAACCCTTGGGCTTGTGACGAGCGTCTTTGTGGACTGGCCGCATGGCTGCACTCATTCAAAGGGCAACACGGCGGCAGGATGCTTTGTGCGGGTCCTGAACAGCTGGCTGGAAATAATGTCCTCGAAGCCCTGGAGAGCTACAATCTTTGTCAGGAGCATGATACCGTGCTACCTAAACCCCACTCCAGGTCTCCAACATTGATACCGTACAACCATTCAAACATGATAGAAGGGACATTAGAAGGAGAGGAAGCTGGGGTGCCACCTTTTCTGGATGTTGTGGCCATTGCATCAACAATTGCAGTTTCATCCTCATCACCACCATCACCTGAACACGATTTAGAACAGATGTCTTTGCAAAAGGTGGTGGCAGGTTGTGCGGCTCTCATCCTCTCGGTTCTGGTCATTCTGCTGGTTGTCTTTATTTCATGGCGCCGTTACCCAGCCAGTGTGCGCCATTTACAAGCTTCCACTTCCGGTGGAGCTCCTCTCCCTTTGCCTTTGTCCAGACATGGCCGTTCTGGCAACGCCCGCCGTCGAAACCGGCATCGTGGCGGAAAGAAGCGACACGGTTTTGGGGGTAGCGGAGAGGCGGCAGGGACTGGTGTGCAGACGACATCACAAGCTGCCATAATCCCACTGGAGTACTATGTGGACTACAAAACTACGAATGCTGATGTTGCTGAGGTAGGGATTTTACATCAGGATTTCTTTATTTAGCATCGGATTTACTTCTAAATTCCTGATAATTGTGACATGTATGCAATGATGCACTGTTTATTTGTCTCTGTCAGAGTTGATGAAGTTTTTGCTCTGACATATTGAAACATTTTGGTCTGAAATCCAGCTGACATATTTGCATGCACTTAGGCCTGGTGCTGTTGCACCAATGCAGTCGAATAATCTCTTGATAGATGATCTGAAGCACACACATTAGAAACAGCACTCAATGATAAAAAAAAGAAGATAATCGTTGCCATAGCTTGTCGAGACATTGTTTTCGTCCGTCATGTTTCAAAAGCAATGGGGGTCGGTTACTCCACAGCGCATTTGATGTATTATTATTTGTTCTGAATTGGGAAACCCCTACCATGAACTCGTTGATTTCCGAACATGAAAGTGTACCGTGCTGGGTCGCATGGAGAGCCAACATAATATATATATTTTTTGTATACAACATCGAGGCTCGTGTAAGAGCTAACATTAATGCAAAAAAAACCCCCAAAACAAACGGACACATAAGAGGAAATAAAGGGAGCGGGAGACAAGATGGGGAGAGAGGGGGAAGCACACAAGTGCAACATTTGAGAGCAGGGACATCGGGAGATGTGTGGGAGGTAGAGGGCTTGGGTGGAGGAGGCGTGGGAAGGGGGTGGGGGTGGGAGAGGTAAAAAAAACAAAAAACACATAGACACTGCTAGGACGTCCAGGAAAGAAGTCGGTATTTCAAAAAAGTGGATCTGGGGTGAATTAACTGGGGTAGAAAAGATCAAGGTTTTGGATGGGGGAAGATAAGAGATGGTGGTGAACAGATGTTTTAAAGACCTGGAGGGAGGAGTGGGGTTGAAGAGTGAGGGAGTTTGATGCAGAGGAAGGAGAAAAGAGGAATGAAAGAGTGAAGGTGAGCAGAGAGTCTTGATTTTAGCAGTTTAACCATAAGAGGGTTGCTGGCAGATCTTGTGCGACCTGTAGGCATATTTGGAGCACAGAGCACAGACAGTGCTGGGGGAGCTAGGCCGGAGAGGAGTCGGTAGAAGACAGAAAGACCACCAACCTGCCTGCGGTGAGTGAGTAAAAGGCCCTCACAATCAGCTTCTTCGCGTGAGATTCCAATGATTCTGAAATGTCACAAAAGCCAGCACGTGTACAGCGTCACACGAAACCACCAGCACGGGCAGCGATTATATCCTCCGTTCGCAATCCCGTGTGAGGCTGAAATTTCACTGGCGCAATGAAATCTGCCTGAAAAGATTGTTTCGGCTGTTTTGACAAGTACTGGAAAAACAATAAGTAGAAGATAGTGTTTTTTTTTTTTTTTTTGTATACAAGATCGAGGCTCGTGAAAGAGCTAACATTAATCACACAAAAAGACAAACCGACACACAAAACACAAAAAACAAGGGGAGCGGTAGACAAGATGGGGAGAGAGGGGGAAGGACACAAAAGAGAGGGGGGAGGACACAAACACAACATTTGAGAGCAGGGACATCGGGAGGACTTGGGGGGAGGTGGGAGAGGATTAAAACATATGAACACTGCAAGGACTCTGGGGTGAATTACCGGGGGTAGAAAAGATCAAGGTTTTCGATGGGGGAAGATAAGAGATGGTGGTGAACAGCTGTTTTAAAGACCTGGAGGGAGGAGTGGGATTGAAGGGAGTGGGGGAGTTTGTTCCAGAGGCGGGAGAAAAGGGGATTGAAAGAGTGAAGGTGAGCAGAGAGCCTAGACTTTGGCAGTTTAACCAGAAGAGGGTTGCAGGCAGATCTTGTGCGACCTGAAGGAATATTGGGGGGACAGAGCACAGAGAGAGCTGGGGGAGCAAGGCCGGAGAGGAGTCGGTAGAAGACAGAAAGACCACCAACCTGCCTGCGGTGAGTGAGTGAAAGGCCCTCGGCGTTGACTACATCACAGGAGATTCCAATGATTCTGAAAGCTTTGGCCTCAACAGCGTGAAGCCGAGCAAGGTGTGAGGCAGGAGCACCAGCCCAGAGGGGGGAACAGTATTCCATTGAGCTGCGGATGAAAGCCTTGTATGTGGTGAGGAGCTCAGGTGTGCCAAGGAAGGACTTCGCACGACGGAGGATGCCCAGTCGGCGACTGGCTTTGGAGACCAGCTTGGAAATGTGGTTTTCCCAAGAAAGATCATGGCAGATAGTGAGACCCAAAAGCTTGAGCGACAGAACTTCTTGGAGAGGATTGTTGAGAAAGTAGATGGGAGGGTTGTCCAGTCGGTCCTTTCGGAGAGACATTGTAAGAGTGTGAGATTTGTCAGGATTGAAAGAAATGTTCCACTTGTTTGACCAGTCTGATTTTGTCCAGGTCTGCAGAGAGTGAGGAGGCTGCAGACTGCCGATCTGAGGGATGAGGAATGGAGCGACAGAGAGTAGAGTCGTCAGCAAAGAGATAGAGAGGATTTTCAAGAGAGTCAGAGAGATCATTGATGAAGACCAGAAAAAGCACAGGGCCCAGAACACTACCTTGGGGAACTCCAGCCTGAACAGGAAGAGGAGATGAGAGAAACCCATTCAGGGCCACACGTTGACTACGACCAGAGAGGAAGTCCGCCAGCCATGCGTGGAGATTTCCATGGATACCAAAGGAGGAGAGTTTGGAGAGCAGAGCAGGGTGCCAGACCGTATCGAAGGCACGTGAAATGTCAAGGGAGACAGCTCTAATTTCCTGTTTGGCGTTGAGGACCTCCATCCATTGTTGAGAAAGCAGAAGCAGCATGTCCAGAGTAGAGTTACCAGGTCTGAAACCAAATTGATGATCAGAGATCAAGCCATTGGAGAAGAGGAAAGATTTAATATCTGAAGCAATGATGGATTCCATGACTTTGCTGATAATTGGGAGAAGGCTGATTGGTCTGTAGTTGCTGGGATCTGTTTTTGCACCTTTTTTGTGCAAAGCGGTGATGTTGGCTGATTTACAAGCAGATGGCAGATGACCTTGAGCAAAAGAGAGGGTGAAGAGAACAGAAAGAGGGAGTGAAAGTGCAGAAGAACATGATTTTAGGACCCGTGGGCTGATGCCGTCAGGACCAGTTGCAGAATCAGAGTCGAGGGTTGCCAGAAACTTTTCCACCTTGTCAGGAGGAAAGGACACAGAGTCCAGGAGCAGCTGGGTACGACTGGGTACGGTGGGTACAGAGATGGATGGGTTTGGGACACAAGATTTAGAGGCAAACACAGAGTTGAGGCATTCAGCTTTTTCACGTGCGGAGTCAGCCGTTAAGCCGTTTGAGGTGAGGGAGGGGATGGAGGGGGAACAAACACCAGAAACAGATTTGACCAGACGCCACCAGGATTTGGAAGAGGGAGACAGATAAGAGAGTTCGGTCTTGAGAATGGTGAGATATTGTTTCCTGGCTCTCCTGAGGGTGGACACACACTTGTTTCGGGCTTTGTGAAAGGAAATGAGATTTCCTTCCGTTGGATTTGCTTTCCAGGAGACGAAAGCAAGTTGTTTCAGGGCAACAGCCTCACCACAAGATTCCGTGTACCATGGACGGGAGGAAGGGTATGACAACTGAAGACGAGATGGTATAAATCTGTGCATGAGAGAGAGCAATTTACTTTGAAAGAATTCCCAGGATGAGTTGATGTCAGAGGCGGTAGAGATGGGAGACCAGTCCAGATGATTGATGGCTGCTTGAAGACCGTGCCAGTTGGCCTGAGTGAAATGCCAGACTCGTCGACGCTGAGGAGGCTCTCTGAGAATGGTCAGAGAGATGTCCACTTTGACAAGCACATGATCAGATGAGCCGATTGGAGCAGAAGAAGAGCAGCAGACATTTTCAGGGAAGTTTGTCATAACCAAATCCAGAAGAGAAGATGCTCCGTTGACTGAGATCCGGGTCGGGAAATTGACAGATTGTGTCAGTCCCAGTGAGTCGCAGAAGTCCTTTGCTGAAGAGCCATGGCTGGTGAGAGAGGTACCCACACCCAGCCAACTGGCATGGTGACAATTGAAATCACCACATATGAGGAAGAGAGAGTTGGGATGGGTAGATAGAAGTTGGTCCATATCAGACAGTGAGATGTAGATGGAGTCATCGCTGATTGGTGGACGGTACAACACACATATGAACAAAAGGTGGGAGCGAAGGGGAAGCCATAGCCAAAGGTATTCCTGGGGGTGAGGTGGAGAGAGGGCAGTGGAGGGCGAGTGAGGAAGAGAGTTTTTTATAAAGATAGCAACCCCACCTCCAGGACGAGGCTCAGGTCTATCATACCGGAGGAGGGAGTAACCTGGGAGAGATACCAAGGCATCAGAGACATCATGAAGGAGGAAAGTTTCTGTTAAGCAGATCACATCTGGTTTGTCAGAAGCAACCTGTATGGAGAGGTCAGTCAAGTTTGAGCAAAGGCCCCGGATGTTTGAGGTCCATACCGTTAATGAAGAGGAAGGGGGAGCATCGGGTCCAGAACAGGGGGGGGGGGGGGAGGGGTAGGGTAAGATGTGGAAGAGGAGGAAGAGGTAGGGAGAGCTGTTGAAGGTGTGTCAGAGATTTCAGAATTGGATTTCAGAATAGCTTGGAGAAAGGGAAGAATGGGGCGGACAAAAGGTTTGATGGAGATTGGGTGAGGCACAGTGAGGTGTTATTTGAGGAGGGGGAAGAGCAAGGCAGAAGGTTTGGGGAGATGAAGGTGAAAGTTGGAAGGAGGAAGAAGCAGGGAGGATGCTTTGAGGAGGAGGGGTGAGAGGGGAGTCTAGGAGGGGAGGAGCGAGGGAGAGTCTCGGAGGGGAGGGGTGTGGGGGGAGTTTAGGAGGGAGGGGAGGGAAGGGGCAAGGGGGGAGATTTGAAAGGGATGGGTGATGGGGAGGATTTGGAGGGGAGGGGTGAGATTGGATTTTGAAAAGTGTACGATTCATGGGAAACGAACATTTTTTGCAAAATGAGTTTGAGACCTTCGAGTCAAAAATATGTTTGAGGACACTGGAGGAGGGATGGAGTTCTGGATAGTTTAGGGAATGTAGAAAGGAGGAACTGTAAGAGATGGTATTATATATATTTTTTGGAATGAATAGATTTGGTGAGCAAGACGAAAGCATCCTTTTGTAGGAAAAGAAGAAAAGGGTGTTATAATATATGAGAGAAAATAGTTGTTCAGGGGAGAGATTATACATTTCTAACCGCGTGATCGCGAACGAAGAACGAACGAACAAAAAGAACAAATAAACGAATAAGACCTGGGAAGGAAATTGTTTTTTTGGGGTTTTTTTTTTTTTTTTTTTTTTTGTGAGTACAGATATTAAACAAGGAGGTACGGGGTGAACGACTGGGACGAAACAGTGAACGAAAATAATTTCAGCGCATTCGACGAATCGCTGAGAGAAAAACAAACCACAAGGTCAGAGACGGTACGGTAGTCCAAGCCTACGAGTACTAGGCCGCAGAATACTCGATACCATTAACCGACGATTGTGTATACATGTACGAAAAATTAGCACCGAAAATTTTCCAAACGATACGCTATAGGTACATACACCGAAGGATAGATACAGTCTCGACAAAAACACGATTGAGAAATATCACTTAGCTTCGAAAGCGTGAGCGCATGGAGCAGCTTCGAAAAGACGTGACCTCGCCGTGATCTCGCGAGACTTCCATCAACTCGCGAGATCTCGCGAGACTTTGACCTTTACTACTCCCTTTTGGCCTTGTTTGAAAACTCAGATAACTTAGCACGGCTGGGAACAATAAACACCATTGCTTTGATGATGCTCATTAATCAAGCTATTTTATTATTTTTGTTTCTAACAAATTGAACCTTCTTGAATAAATGACAAAATATTTTTACCCAGATATTTAAGGCCCACGCTTACCTTGTTCTACTTATACAGGTTGATGTCGCTGCCTGTCTCCAATAATAATTTGTATGGCAGAGTTGCAATTTAAGAATTCTTTCAGACCTGAAGGACTTTCAAGGAATGTCCTGTTTCTGGGTCGAATGCATCGTCTGTGTATTTGTATGTATGCAATGATGCACTGTTTATTTGTGAACATCGTCTGTGTATTTGGCACCAACTGCCCTAATAAAATGAAATATAAACTAATCCTCTAGCAGGGAAAATGGCCTTAAAATGCCTGTTGTTGTTGTTGTTGTTGTTGTTGTTGTTGTTTGTTTGACCGAATAAGTTAATTTTTTCGTCTGTATATTTGTGTATTTATGTATTACGTCCGTGTATTTGGCACCAACGGGCCTTTTTTTTTTTTTTTGTATACAATATCGAGGCTCGTGAAATAACTAACATTAATAAAATATAAACTGTTAATAAAACAATACCTAATAGCCGGCGAAGCCGGTGTTGTGAATAAACGCGTACGTATTCTGTTGAAAACCAGATTATGCTGGATCCCTTTGCTTGAGAATTCCGAAGCTGTGACGCACCAAATCGCTCAATGGAGGCCGCCATCTTGCGGATGCGGAAGTATGCATAACAAATTGAAAAACGTTCAATTAGGCCATGGGCCCAGACCCAAAATTTAACGTATCGGTACCATCTGGGTGGGCAAATTCTAGTTGCCATTTTTTAATAGTTCAACATCCCTAGATTATGTTTTCATATGATAACCTTCCCAGAGAGGTAGCTTATTAGTAATTATCATGTCTTGAATGGGCACACCCTCTGGCAGAACCAAAAATGCACTTTCTTTTAAATGCACTTCCTTTGCAAAATGCAGAACCAATGGTATAATCTTTTACAGCTTTGCTACCTCCCCCAAAAGTATGATATTTCTGACTCAAGTGTGTTAGTCTGTTGTAGAATACATTTACATTGCATGAAATTCAAGAACAACATCAGACATTTCCACATTTTTACTCTTTGCCTTCAAAACACACACAAACTTAGGGTACATGTACATGGTAATGGATTGCATTGGTGAAATTCTACTCCCAGGATATGCCAACTTCCATGTCAATTGTTGTTTCTACTGCAAGGCATCATGAAATAGAAGTATAGGTGCTGTGATATTTATAACTGTCTCTTATTTGCAGAATGAAATCATAGATTCAATCTCCATTGCATCACTCATCAAATAGACTACGGATTTTTATGTTAAGAAAATAGGCCTTTTATGTTTTGAAAAGTGGAATTTTTTTTTTTTAATGTGAAAAAATCCCGAAATATTTTTTTCCCCCGTTTTATTCATTTTTTATTATTACCAAGTTTTTCAGAAATCAGTCAAAAAAAGAACAAAAAATGGTAAGCTTTTTCCTGCACAACATTAAGCACTCTGGGCTAGTAAACAGGTAAAAAATGACGTTCAGGTACCTTTATTGCAACCGCATTGTTTGATAAGTAGAGGACTAGAAGAAATTGACAAGACCCTTTTAGGAACGGTTAAAGTAGGTGTTTGAAATCATTATCTTGGTAATGTTCTCCTTGGTGAGGCGGTGTCGGCGGTCGGTGAGGACGTTTCTGTAGACGGAGAAGGACCTTTCCACGTCGACGCTGACGATGGGGCAGTACCTCAAGAGGGGGATGTCAGCAAGCTTGACTCCAGCCGGCACACCAACCTCAGATCCGTGCTGATCTCCATCCAGGATCAAAGCCACTGTCCTCAGCACACCAATGTCGGGATTGCGCTGCAGCACCGCCTTGAACTTGGTGAGCAGGATCTCCTTACGGCAGCCTCGGATCTTTTCGAGCTCCTCCTTGGCCTGATCAAGGAGCTGGAAGGCCTTGGCCAGCTCCATGCCGGCCTCCTCCAGCTGCTTAAGGATCTTCGGGATGAACGACACGTGGGCATTTAAGAAGACCAAACTGAGCTTGATGTCCGCCTTTCCGAACAGGTCCTTGGCACTCCGGATTGCCATCGCGTCGTCATCGTTCAGCTGGTCCACAATGTCCTTGACGGCCTCGAAGCGCGGCGTCGATCCACGTCCCCCACCGAGTCAGAATGGGCTCTGGGGGGAGAGAAAGATTGGGCTGCTGCTCCTTCCAAAAGACAACACGCGACGGGGCTTTGATGAACACCTTCTTCGTCGTGGCAATCAGGTCGTTGACGTCCTTGAACATTTCTCGGACTGTCTCGCAGACACGGTGGAGCGCGTGGGCAACGCAAGTCACATGCAGCAAGTCCGGGAAGAGTTCCTTCAGGGCATGGCCGGCCTTGATCATATAGGCCGCGGCGTCGCTGACGAGGACCTTGAGGCACTCCGGCTTGAAATCAGGCCAAAAATAGTGCAGCGTGTCATTGACTGCATGCACGATCTCCCCGGAGTTGGTCTTCTCCAGAAACATGCACTGGACGAGGTGGGGACGAAAGTACCCCTCCTTGGACAAGCGTCCCGCGATGATGTTGGCCACATATCGACCTGCCGAATCGGTCGTCTCGTCGACGGACAGCCAGATGGGCTGCTGTCCGAGGTCGGCACGGATCCCCGCCAAGGCCTCGTCGTAGCACTTGTCGAGGTAGTGCTTTCGAATCCAGCTTTCATCGGGGATCTGGAGAGTGATGCGCTTCTCCAGGAACGACCGGAGGGCAGGGTTTTCCAATTTCGACCATGGGATGCCAGCGGCCAGCATGGCCTGGCACAGCTCCTGAGCCACGACGTCGCACTTGCGCCTCTTTCCGCCACCAAAGTCCTCCATGGTGGCTTGCGTGACCGTCCTCTTCTTCTTCAAGGCCAAGTTGCTCTTGTGGCGGTCTCCTCGGACATGTTGGGCCAGCTCAGACTTCTGCTTCGCCCGGAAAGTCTTTTCACAAGCTCGACAGAAAGCCGTGTCACTCGACACGTACTTGAAGGTGGCCCCATCGCCGCCAGCGTTGAATTCCTTCAGCCACTTGTCACGAAGAGCAGCACTCATCTTGATAGGAGACTTGTTCACACTTTGTGTACACTCTCTCACTGTAGTACACCGCCTCACTGCTGTACACGCTGGGGACGCAACGCACGCAAGTGGACGCAACGTTTTGTTTTTGAGATCGATCGCAGTTAAAAATTTCGATCGCAGTTACAAATTTCGATCGCAGTTAAAAATTTCGAAAAATTCCCTAATTTTTTTTAGCGTTGCCAGACATTTTCGACCAAAAAGGGCATTTTATTTTATTTTTCCCGAAAAAGGGCGAAATTCTTTTTTTCTCCGAAAATAGCAAAATAATTTTTTTGCGCGCAAAAAAGCCGTTTTATGTGAAAAAATATTTTTTATTTTTTCACATAAAAATCCGATGTGCACCATCATCGACATCATCGGTATCTGTTAGTTCTGCAACCAGTTCTTCCTCAATTGGTTGGTTTCCACAGGTTTTTAGTTTGCACATGTTTGTGCACTTCAAACCATTGCTGAGACATGGGCACTCAGGTAATTTGCAAGACTTCACACATTGACAGGATAAGAACTGCAATACAGCTTCCGGTGCTGGTGACCCACGCATCCACACGACGGCCAGTTTGCCATCATCATCTATGGTCCATCCATATGGTCCTTGGGACTTGGTACAAGGGGTTGACATTGTAAAGATCGTCTCCAGATGGCAGCTTGATAGTTGGCACGAAGAACATGCATGTACAGGCAATCTTCACAAGGTGTGTTTTGGAAGAAGTATGTGTTTTGGTGGCTTGATCTTGCCGCAGGTCACAGCAAAGACTAAGTCACTGCCATAAGAGGAGACTAGTCGTTGGACTCGGTCAGATGGATTTGTACACTCAGAGTCTCCACTTAGAAGTGTTTGCAGGAATTGAGTGAGGGTTTCAGGAATAATGGTCTTATCCTGCTTAACATTAGGTGGCCATACTTGACTAGAATCTTGCTTTTTGATCTCATTTCTTATCTGCAGAGCTGATTTTGTTATAACATTCTCACACTTGGCAGCCCTTGCATGCTGCAGTTCCATCTTCAAGGAGTGTGTTGTTTTAGCAAGTTCTAGCATAGAAAGACTGTCTGGGTAAACAAGCAGCTTTCCTTTGTCGTTAGGAAAGATATGCAGGGAACCTGCCAGCTCATGCTCCAGCGTACGGCAGAGATGTTTCTTTGTTGAATCTCTGACCTGATTGACTCAAAATGACTCCATGTATGTTTGTAGTCTAGACATGAGGTCTGTCATGGGTAGTATTTCTGGATTGGGAAACATTTCATTCCTTATATATGAGAATAATTGCTCATATGAATCCCTTTCTGCAACTTCATACTGAGCTTCTGTATTGTCTTCTTGACCCTCTCCTACATCCATATTGGCAGCAAACTCTACCGGTGTGTATGCACGGTAGCCATACCTGTGGCAATGGCCCTCAGCAGCAACCAACTCTCTACTTGTAATAGCAAGTATCCTGTGGTCAAGCTTTCTGGTTGCTGCTTTACGGATTTGATCACCTGCACGTAACTCTGAACACTGTACAAGAGTTTCCCTTGTCTTCTGGCCCTTCAGATATTTGCTTGATTTCTCACAGAAGATACATTTATCGGGATACACCCGAGATAATTCTGGTGCAGTTCTACTTGGTCTTCTAGAGCTGTCTTCTACGGAGTCCACAGAGGTACCTTTCTTGACAATCGTGTCGAGAAGCTTCTTCATGGTGAATATGCTTCGGCACTTGCGATGATATTGGACCTGTGGAATCTCTCCTTCACACAAACCCTTTGCGATGTCTAAAAGAGAGGCATGTTGTCTTATCTCTGCAGCCCTAAGCAGTGTCTTCCATGACTCAAAGTTTTGTGGTGAGATCAAATTTGAGTCATCATCAGAGCAGTGGATGACACACTGAAAGCGTGCCCGTTTCTTCGGCAAGTCATTGCTTCCTTCTTCAAATGCTGGATCCATCTTTCATTAGAATGTTGTCAAACCCTGAAAAAAACCAGTAAATCTTGTTAAGAGCTGTTTCATTTAAAATTGTCATGGGGGACAGTCTGCAGGTTATATAAAAATAGGGGGTGGGCAGAAAAATCAGGGTACATTGGTGGGAGTCAGGAAAAATTGAAATAGCTTGGTGTGGAGGATTAAACCAATAAAAATAGAATGGAGGGGGTGGTGGTATTGGGGGGGGGGGTAGGTTGTAATTATAACTGCAAAAATGCCATACATTGGTGGAGGTGGGGTAGAAAAAATTGCAATACCTTAGTGGGGGGAAAATCAAAATATCTAAAAATAGAATGGAGGGGGTGGTGGTATTGGGGGGGGGGAGGTTGTAATTATAACTGCAAAAATGCCATACATTGGTGGAGGTGGGGTAGAAAAAATTGCAATACCTTAGTGGGGGAAAATCAAAATATCAAAAAATAGAATGGAGGGGGTGGTGGTATTGGGGGGGGGGGGGGGAGGTTGTAATTATAACTGCAAAAATGCCAAACATTGGTGGAGGTGGGGTAGAAAAAATTGCAATACCTTAGTGGGGGGAAAATCTAAATATCTTGGTGGGAGTTGTCAGAAAAAAAGAAATACCTCAGGAGGGGGGGGGGGAGGAAGGAGGGGGGTGTGTGGTCAGCCGAAATTAAAACACATCAGAAGTGGGGGGCGGGTATTTGCAGACCACCCCCATGACACTTTTTACAGTCCTAAAAGACTCAAGTATGATTATGTATTGTTCATCATAACCTTCACAAAAATACATTGAAAGCTGAAAATTACTTCTTACCTTAATAAGATTGGGAGTGCAACTGCATGCTGGAAGTTTTCTTCTATATTTGTTAATGTTATCACGATCTACTGTTAAAATAAAATGCAATATGTTACACAGCAGTGGAGCATGTACACTGGAACAGTCTGTAGAGTGAGCAGTGTACTATTATCATGTATCAATCAGGAGTGTTGCCATGGTAACCCCAGGGACCAGACACTGAGTGGATACATATGACGTCCATGGTGACAGGGTAGGACTGATTAATTACTGGGGCTGGAACCCATACTGATGCACACAGTTGACCTTGTAAACCTGAAATAAATATCTGAAATAAACAAAGGCTTATACTTGTCTTCCACATCCCACCCAATTCAGTTTACTGCCTGAAAACAACTTAACATCTACATCCTTACAATATTTGTAGAAAATCTGGAAGTAAATATATGATTAGAGGCTAACCTCAATATATCACTATTCGATATATCACTATATTGGATATTTCACTTTTATTCAATGGATCCCAAATTGCCCATTTCCTTATTATTAGCATATAAAATCTCCCTATATATTGCTATTCACTTATGGTGCGGACCATTTTCATGGACCCCGTCCATAGTGATATACCGAGGTTAGCCGATATTATGGTAAAATAACCATAATCAGTGACTCTTGGAAATATTCTGTTGGCTGGAAATATTATTAACTTATTACGGATGGCTTTTAATGGAATATTTTCATGATATATGACTTTGCTTAATTACAAAAAAGCGCCAATTGGCCAAAATGTTAAGATGGAAAATAAATGGACTAAGCTACTCCTGTGGAAAGGTTATCATATATTAATTTGTTCATACTGACCCCACAAACATTTTAATACCACTTAAGTTTTGCCCCAAATTTGGTACCGATTTTCTGTCTGGCCCATGGACTAAATAGGAGTTTGTTTCACCCGTCTTTGTTTGATTCACGATCTGATGCACCTCTAATGTGTAATTAAAATACTTTAAAACCAACCTCGTTATCTTCAACGAAAATCGTCACCAAACACCGGAACCAATGAGATTCGAGCATTTCAAAAATTATTTCAAAAAAGCTTATTACGCGTTTCGGAGGGTGAAAACGGCGTCAAATATTCTAAAATTGACGAAGAATTATTTTTTAGAAATGTCGCGGCCGCAGGGGATAGTTTTTCACGGCCGGAAATATCCGAAGTTCAGACCGAATTCACCGAATTAATCAAGAAGGAAATTTTATCAATTTTAATCTCATCCAGAATGCAAATGGTGTCATTTTGAACTAGGTACGGCACCTACTACACGTACACCTACCTACTACCAACTACCCTAACCTACTGATGCCATAGTGATGGGTAAAATAGTGGCAAGAGGCTTTGGCTTCGCCGGCTCATTGCGGCTTTGCAGTCGGTACTAGTAAAATGAAATATAAACTAATCCTCTAGCAGGGAAAATGGCCTTAAAATGCCTGTTGTTGTTGTTGTTGTTGTTGTTGTTGTTGTTGTTGTTGTTGTTTGTTTGTTTGTTTGACCGAATAAGTTAATTTTTAAATGTCTATGATGACTGTGTTCTGAAACTACTATTCCTGGAAGCTCTCATACAATATGGAGAATATTTGAGGCATTAAAAGAACGAGTGTGCCTCTTGTTTTGGGAAAACGTTAATCAAGCAATATGACACTGAGATGATGTGTGGGGAAACCCTCCATGTCCTGTTCTCATGAATATATTGGTCTTATTGAGTTAATCCGTGAGGCCGGGATCATCTGCGAGATTACACTGCAGAATGTGCACCTCTAAATCGTGCACAATGCCGACGATTATCGGGTAAACGACACATTTGTGAGGACTATTTGATGGAAAAGTTTGGAAAAGTCCGCTCGATCAGCTCGGTCAATTTGCTTTCCCCGGACGCCGGGCATTTTTTGCGGTTATTTGCTACCATGGAAAAAGTCCTGGGCATCCCAGATATTTTTTTTTGTATACGAGGTTTTTTTTGTATACGAGGCTCGTGTAAGAGCTGACATTGAACACAAAAAGACAAACTTACACATCAAACATAAGATAAAGGGAGCAGGAGAACAAGATGGAGAGCAGGGACATCAGGAGATCTGTGGGAGTGAGAGGGCTTGGGGGGAGGAGGCGTGGGAAGAGAGGTGGGGGGGGGGGGTTGGAGAAGTATAAAACACAAGGACACCAAGGACTTCCAGGACAGAAGTCGGTATTTCAACAAAAGTGGATTTGGGGTGAAATTAGCGGGGGTAGAAAAGATCAAGGTTTTGGATGGGGGAAGATAAGAGATGGTGGTGCATTTGCCAGATCAGGAGCATTTGCCACTCCAAGCAATAATTAGTCACCGAATGAACGTGTTGAGACACTGGGGAGCTGTGGCATGATTTAGACCGTCGCCTCGGGAGTGTGGATTTGAGTTTAAGGGCAGCCCGAGTGTGGCCATTTCCCCTGCGGTGACACCAAGGAATGGATGACGCACAAATCGCAAGGACATTCATGAAAATTAACTGCCCGTCACCGACAGAGGATGAGTATACGCTGAGGCTAAGGCCCTAATCCTTCGCAAAAAGAGCAACACCAGAAAACACTGAAATAGACGAGAGTAAATTTACGAAGAACCTCCTGATTTAGTGCAGTTTGCAGTCAGTCTGATTGGACGGCGGCCGTTGAGCAGGGTTTACGTGTGCTTTTCGATAGATCGCATCAGCATGAGGGAGGTGTTCCATGCCGCCATGTTCTTGGAGCTGCCGCCGCTCATGTGTGAACTCTTGGGGGTTTAGGCTAAAGCTTTGCGATGGTTCAAAGATTGAAGCACGTTTTCAGAGCTCCGGAACCTTTTTTTTTTGCAGGCTTTGCAAGGATGGACAAGGCAATTTCAGATGCATTAAGGTGCCTAAACCCATCTTCCCGGATGAGCCGTCATATGACTGAGCGTTCCTCAATTGGGTCCCATTAGTGCAGAATACACATGGAGTTTGAAGGAAATATTTGGCGGCCAAGGCCTATACTGTGAAGCACACCTTGGTGTGTCTTTATACAAGGGAATTAATGTGAATTACAACCAAAAAAAATATTAAAACTATCAGTCTTTGAGCCTAAACATCACCGAGGACTTCGGTTGAGCCGAAACTCCCTCTCCCCAACTAGTCAGGTTCACGATGTTAACAAATACAATTTCGTACAAAATTTTGGGATTAGCAAACCTGTACATTCATGGAATCATCAGAGCATGGAGAATCCGAAAATCAATGTTGGCATTTGCACAGACACCTGCATGGCCGCCATTTTGGATTTTCAAAATGGCCGCCATAAAATACATATTTTGCGCTATCTCGGCTTCTAGCCAACCTAGAGACTTAATTAAATATGCTAATCCTATGTTTTCTGGGTCAAGGAATCCAATAAAAGCCTCAAAATAGTGCTCAGGATTATAGAAAAGCAACAAATAAAGGTAATTGAAAACCATTGATTTTATATTTGTGATATAACTGTATTACATAATACATGATATTGCAAGTCCTTTGAAGTTATAGGTTGTTATAGGAAGTTATAGGTAGTATCAGATTGAACTATAAGTCCTATACACAGGATCTACTAGGTCTATACCGTTCAGGAATATGCTTTTACAGATCTTCATCACTGTCCTGAGTGTTATTTTCGCAAAGGTGTCTACGCAAATGTAAACATTAATTTTTGGATTCCTCATGCTCTGAATATTCCAAAAATGTATAGTTTTGCTAATCTACCAAAAATTTTGAACGAAAAACATAGTGAACCTGACTAATCCCAAAATGGAGCCTAAAAGCCTGGTGTTGGCTTAGCGGTTAAGGTGCCGGCCTGGAATCCTAGGATTCTGGGTTCGAATCCTGGTTTGATCGCTGAATTAACGCCAGGGGGGTTGATTCAGCCTGTCATCCTTCTAAGGTCCACAAATTGAGTACCAGTTCACTGGTAATTCCCTGCGTGTCGCAATAGGCGACTAACAGGGTTGGCGGCAGGAAAAGCATCCGGCCATAAAACATTGCTTCAAAAAGAGGACCAAGGTGCCCGAAAAAGGCCAACCTCTGCTCTGCGGGGAAAAATGGCCTCTAAAGGTGGTTCTAGTCTTTGAGCCTAAACATTACCAACAGTAGAATAATTTTCTAATGAAGGAACGAAGCAACATGTCAAACTTTCTTTACGCGTCAAATGTGGAGCTGCATACTCTGGCTGCCACTCCTACTCCGGCTGCCACTCCTACTCGGGCTGCCACTCCTTTCACCTGAGCTAAATCGTACTAGAACGGCAATTGTGAATGTGTATTTCTCATCCTTGCGGAACGGCCATTTTTCACCTTTCTCTACCATCGCAGCAATCTCTGCAAACATTTCCTCCACGCATTTGCCATCGGCTCCTCCTCTCCCCTTCGCCGCCCAGACCCGTGGCCCAATTCTTTTGAAGCTCCCCCTCCCCAAGCTCCCCAAAGAAATAGGGTGCACATTCTGGCATCAGCCGAATTGCCTGTCACCGTGCCGCCGTACATCATTCTTAGTTATGCTCTTGCGCTTGGTCACCTTCATAGCCGATTCTGTCTTGAAAACGTGCGGCACAGCAGCGGGGAAGATAGAGGCTTTGCACAGTTCCGTGCACGGTTCAGGGTCCCGATTCCTAGCGGCCGAGAAGCCGCCCAAGGTCAGGCCCACACACACCACGCATCACCGTCAGTCATCGAGTAACGGCCCTGGCCTTTGCGGAGTCGTATGAGGATCTTCCCAGATCTGCAGTGTTTAGAAACCTATTTCAAGTGTCGGGTGAAAGAAAATGGATGGAAAGGACTGGCTTCGCATTTAAATCTGAGCTCCGTCTAGCTGCATATCTGAACATCCATCCCGGTGCCTTACATTGTCTGGCCTGCCATTTTTGGTCCTGATTACACAGCAATGCAAAACGTATCACCAAGGTCCGTTGGGCCCTGAATCACAGCGTGGACACCATCCATTGGCTTTAAATTAACCCCACAGAAAATGGGGCCTGAGAACTACCTCTGGCGATGTATGTCCATTAGAAGAACAGGTACCCTCTAAAGATTTTGCAAATTCACCACCGCAATGGCAATCACGTGCCACGTTATGAGGGCAAATAGAAGGAGAAAAAACAACTCGTGTGTATTGACCCAGACAACTGTTTGCAACTGGAAATACAAATATCAACTGTTTACTTGCAAATGCATATTTTGTATACCTGGTTTGCTGACATTTCAGAAAACTCAAATTCCCATTTCGATGCAATATTCCCCTGCGCATCCTCAACGATAATGATGATATATCCATACAAAGCAAGCCATGAGTACTTCATCAATGATGCTTTAATAAATAAATAAAAATAAAAATATTGTCATTTAATCTTCGTCGGTACATAGAAATTTCAATTTTTAATGGACCAGCAGATGAGGAGGAATCTTCGGAGTGAACATGCCAAAAGATGTGGTTCTCGTTGGATTAAATGCAAATATATTTTGGTTACGATCAAATGAGCTTCTGTTTTGGCAATATGCCCGTGAAGAGTAATTCATATTCTCAATCACACGAGCATATTGAGATGCTGTGTAAATGTCTTGCCTTTATTTGCTCCTGCACGACCGCTGGATGTTGGTGCCAGGAAAACAGATGGCCATGTTCATGATGGGCCGACCTCCGAGTTTGTGACCGCTGGGCCTTTATCATCTCAAAATGGAATATCTAGGTGCAGTATAATCCCAAAAATGGAATATCTAGGTGCAGTATAATCCCAAAAATGGAATATCTAGGTGCAGTATAATCCCCAAAATTGAATATCTAGGTGCAGTATAATCCCAAAATGGAATATCTATGTGCAGTATAATCCCAAAACTGGAATATATAGGTGCAGTATAATTCCAAAATGGAATATCTAGGTGCAGTATAATCCCAAAAATGGAATATATAGGTGCAGTATACTCCCAAAAATGGAATATCTAGGTGCAGTGTAATTCCAAAAATGGAATATCTAGGTGCAGTATAATCCCCAAAATTGAATATCTAGGTGCAGTATACTCCCAAAATGGAATATCTATGTGCAGTATAATCCCAAAACTGGAATATATAGGTGCAGTATAATTCCAAAATGGAATATCTACGTGCAGTATAATCCCAAAAATGGAATATCTAGGTGCAGTATACTCCCAAAAATGGAATATCTAGGTGCAGTATAATTCCAAAAATGGAATATATAGGTGCAGTATAATCCCAAAATGGAATATCTAGGTGCAGTATAATCCCAAAAATGGAATATCTAGGTGCAGTATAATTCCAAAAATGGAATATATAGGTGCAGTATAATCCCAAAATGGAATATATAGGTGCAGTATAATTCCAAAATGGAATATCTACGTGCAGTATAATCCCAAAAATGGAATATCTAGGTGCAGTATACTCCCAAAAATGGAATATCTAGGTGCAGTATAATTCCAAAAATGGAATATATAGGTGCAGTATAATCCCAAAATGGAATATCTAGGTGCAGTATAATCCCAAAAATGGAATATCTAGGTGCAGTATAATTCCAAAAATGGAATATCTAGGTGCAGTATAATCCCCAAAATTGAATATCTAGGTGCAGTATAATCCCAAAATGGAATATCTATGTGCAGTATAATCCCAAAAATGGAATATATAGGTGCAGTATAATTCCAAAAATGGAATATCTAGGTGCAGTATAATCCCAAACATGGAATATCTAGGTGCAGTATACTCCCAAAAATGGAATATCTAGGTGCAGTATAATTCCAAAAATGGAATATCTAGGTGCAGTATCATCCCATAATGGAATATATAGGTGCAGCATAATCCCAAAATGGAATATATAGGTGCAGTATAATCCCAAAAATGGAATATCTATGTGCAGTATAATCCCAAAAATGGAATATATAGGTGCAGTATAGTCCCAAAAATGTAATATCTATGTGCAGTATAATCCCAAAAATGGAATATCTAGGTGCAGTATAGTCCCAAAAATGGAATATATATGTGCAGTATAATCCCAAAATGGAATATATAGGTGCAGAATAATCCCAAAAATGGAATATATAGGTGCAGTATAATCCCATAATGGAATATATAGGTGCAGAATAATCCTAAAATGGAATATATAGGTGCAGTATAATCCCAAAATGGAATATTCAGGTGCAGTATAATCCCAAAATGGAATATATAGATGCAGTATAATCCCATAATGGAATAAATAAGTGCAGTATAATCCCATAATGGAATATATGGTTGCAGAATAATCCCAAAATGGAATATATAGGTGCAGTGTAATCCCAAAATGGAATATATAGGTGCAGTATAATCCAAAAATGGAATATATAGGTGCAGTATAATCCCAAAAATGGAATATATATGTGCAATATAATCCCAAAAATCGAATATCTAGGTGCAGTATAATCCTAAAAATGGAATTTATAGGTGCAGTATAATCCCAAAAATGGAATATCTAGGTGCAGTATAATCCTAAAATGGAATATATAGGTGCAGTATAATCCCAAAAATGGAATATCGAGGTGCAGTATAATCCCAAAAATGGAATATATAGGTGCAGTATAATCGCAAAAATGGAATATATAGGTGCAGTATAATCCCAAAAATGGAATATCTAGGTGCAGTATAATCGCAAAATGGAATATCTAGGTGCAGTATAATCCCAAAAATGGAATATCTAGGTGCAGTATAATCCCAAAAATGGAATATATAGGTGCATATAATCCCCAAAATGGAATATCTAGGTGCAGTATAATCCAAAAAATGGAATATATATGTGCAGTATAATCCCAAAATGGAATATATAGGAGCAGCATAATCCCAAAAATGGAATATATAGGTGCAGTATAATCCCATAATGGAATATATCGGTGCAGTATAATCCAAAAATGGAATATATAGGTGCAGTATAATCCCAAAAATGGAATATATAGGTGCAGTATAATCCCAAAAATGGAATATCTAGGTGCAATGTAATCCCAAAAATGGAATATCGAGGTGCAGTATAATCCCTAAAATGCAATATCTAGGTGCAGTATAATCCCAAAAATGGAATATCTAGGTGCAGTATAATCCCAAAAATGGAATATCTAGGTGCAGTATAATCCCAAAAATGGAATATATAGGTGCAGTATAATCCCAAAAATGGAATGTCTAGGTGCAGTATAATCCCAAAAATGGAATATCTATGTGCAGTATAATCCCAATAATGGAATCTATAGGTGCAGCATAATCCCCAAAATGGAATATATAGGTGCAGTATAATCCCATAATGGAATATATAGGTGCAGTATAATCCAAAAATGGAATATATAGGTGCAGTATAATCCCAAAAATGGAATATATAGATGCAGTATAATCCCAAAAATGGAATATCTAGGTGCAATGTAATCCCAAAAATGGAATATCGAGGTGCAGTATAATCCCTAAAATGGAATATCTAGGTGCAGAATAATCCCAAAAATGGAATATCTAGGTGCAGTATAATCCCAAAAATGGAACATATATGTGCAGTATAATCCCAAAATGGAATATATCTCGGTGCATCATAATCCCAAAAATGGAATATATAGGTGCAGTGTAATCCCATAATGGAATATATAGGTGCAGTATAATCATAAAATGGAATATCTAGGTGCAGTATAATCCCAAAATGGAATATCTAGGTGCAGCATAATCCCAAAATGGAATATATAGATGCAGTATAATCCCATAATGGAATATATAAGTGCAGTATAATCCCAAAATAGAATATAGAGGTGAAGTCCAAAATGGAATATATAGGTGCAGTATAATCCCAAAATGGAATACATAGGTGCAGTATAATCCCAAAAATTGAATATCTAGGTGCAGTATATACCCAAAAATGGAATATATAGGTGCAGTATAATCCCAAAAATGGAATATCTAGGTGCAGTATAATCCCAAAAATGGAATATCTATGTGCAGTATAATCCCAAAATGGAATATATAGGTGCAGCATAATCCCCAAAATGGAATATATAGGTGCAGTATACTCCCATAATGGAATATATAGGTGCAGTATAATCCAAAAATGGATTATATAGGTTCAGTATAATCCCAAAAATGGAATATATAGATGCAGAATAATCCCAAAAATGGAATATCTAGGTGCAATGTAATCCCAAAAATGGAATATCGAGGTGCAGTATAATCCCTAAAATGGAATATCTAGGTGCAGTATAATCCCAAAAATGGAATATCTAGGTGCAGTATAATCCCAAAAATGGAACTTATATGTGCAGTATAATCCCAAAATGGAATATATCGGTGCATCATAATCCCAAAAATGGAATATATAGGTGCAGTTTAATCCCATAATGGAATATATAGGTGCAGTATAATCCTAAAATGGAATATCTAGGTGCAGTATAATCCCAAAATGGAATCTATAGGTGCAGTATAATCCCAAAATGGAATATATAGATGCAGTATAATCCCATAATGGAATATATAAGTGCAGTATAATCCCAAAATGGAATATATAGGTGAAGTCCAAAATGGAATATCTATGTGCAGTATAATCCCAAAATGGAATATATAGGTACAGTATAATCCCAAAAATGGAATATCTAGGTGCAGAATATTCCCCAAATGGAATATGTATGTGCAGTATAATCCCATAATGGAATATATGGTTGCAGTATAATCCCAAAATTGAATATCTAGGTGCAGCATAATCCCAAAATGGAATATATATGTGCAGCATGATCCCAAAATGGAATATATAGGTGCAATGTAATCCCAAAATGGAATATATAGGTGAAGTATAATCCAAAAATGGAATACATAGGTGCAGTATAATCCCAAAATGGAATATCTAGGTGCAGTATAATCCCAAAAATTGAATATCTAGGTGCAGTATAATCCCAAAAATGGAATATCTAGGTGCAATATAATCCCAAAAATGGAATGTCTAGGTGCAGTATAATCCCAAAAATGGAATATATAGGTGCAGTGTAATCCCAAAAATGGAATATATAGGTGCAGCATAATCCCAAAAATGGAATATATATGTGCAGTATAATCCCATAATGGAATATATAGGTGCAGGATAATCCAAAAATGGAATATATAGGTGCAGTATAATCCCAAAAATGGAATATATAGGTGCAGTCAAATCCCAAAAATGGAATTATCTAGGTGCAATGTAATCCCAAAAATGGAATATCGAGGTGCAGTATAATCCCTAAAATGGAATATCTAGGTGCAGTATAATCCCAAAAATGGAATCTCTAGGTGCAGTATAATCCCAAAAATGGAACATATATGTGCAGTATAATCCCAAAATGGAATATATACATGCATCATAATCCCAAAAATGGAATATATAGGTGCAGTTTAATCCCATAATGGAATATATAGGTGCAGTATAATCCTAAAATGGAATATTTAGGTGCAGTATAATCCCAAAAATTGAATATCTAGGTGCAGTATAATCCCAAAAATGGAATATCTAGGTGCAATATAATCCCAAAAATGGATTGTCTAGGTGCAGTATAATCCCCAAAATGGAATATCTAGGTGCAGTATAATCCCAAAAATGGAATATATAGGTGCAGCATAATCCCCAAAATGGAATATATAGGTGCAGTATAATCCCATAATGGAATATATAGGTGCAGTATAATCCAAAAATGGAATATATAGGTGCAGTATAATCCCAAAAATGGAATATATAGGTGCAGTCAAATCCCAAAAATGGAATATCTAGGTGCAATGTAATCCCAAAAATGGAATATTGAGGTGCAGTTTAATCCCATAATGGAATACATAGGTGCAGCATAATCCCAAAAATGGAATATCAAGGTGCAGAATAATCCCCAAATGGAATATATAGGTGCAGTATAATCCCACAATGGAATATATCGTTGCAAAATAATCCCAAAATGGAATATATATGTGCAGCATAATCCCAAAATGGAATATATAGGTGCAGTATAATCCCAAAATGGAATATATAGGTGCAGTATAATCCCAAAATGGAATATATAGATGCAGTATAATCCCATAATGGAATATATAAGTGCATTATAATCCCAAAATGGAATATATAGGTGAAGTCCAAAATGGAATATCTAGGTGCAGTATAATCCCAAAATGGAATATATAGGTACAGTATAATCCCAAAAATGGAATATCTAGGTGCAGTATAATCCAAAAATGGAATATCTAGGTGCAGTATAATCCCAAAAATGGAATATCGAGGTGCAGTATAATCCCAAAAAGGGAATATCTATGTGCAGTATAATCCCAAAAATGGAATATCTAGGTGCAGTATTATCCCAAAAATGGATTATCTAGGTGCAGTATAATCCCAAAAATGGAATATCTAGGTGCAGTATAAGCCCAAAATGGAATATATAGGTACAGTATAATCCCAAAAATGGAATATCTAGGTGCAGAATATTCCCCAAATGGAATATGTATGTGCAGTATAATCCCATAATGGAATATATGGTTGCAGTATAATCCCAAAATTGAATATCTAGGTGCAGCATAATCCCAAAATGGAATATATAGGTGCAGCATAATCCCAAAATGGAATATATAGGTGAAGGATAATCCAAAAATGGAATATATAGGTGCAGTATAATCCCAAAATGGAATATCTAGGTGCAGTATAATCCCAAAAATTGAATATCTCGGTGCAGTATAATCCCAAAAATGGAATATCTAGGTGCAGAATATTCCCCAAATGGAATATGTATGTGCAGTATAATCCCATAATGGAATATATGGTTGCAGTATAATCCCAAAATTGAATATCTAGGTGCAGCATAATCCCAAAATGGAATATATAGGTGCAGCATAATCCCAAAATGGAATATATAGGTGCAGTGTAATCCCAAAATGGAATATATAGGTGAAGGATAATCCAAAAATGGAATATATAGGTGCAGTATAATCCCAAAATGGAATATCTAGGTGCAGTATAATCCCAAAAATTGAATATCTCGGTGCAGTATAATCCCAAAAATGGAATATCTAGGTGCAATATAATCCCAAAAATGGAATATCTAGGTGCAGTATAATCCCAAAAATGGAATATTGAGGTGCAGTATAATCCCAAAAATGGAATATATAGGTGCAGTATAATCCCAAAAATGGAATATCTCGGTGCAGAATAATCCCAAAAATGGAATATATCGGTGCAGTATAATCCCAAAAATGGAATATCTAGGTGCAGTATAATCCCAAAAATGGAATATCTAGGTGCAGTATAATCCCAAAAATGGAATATCTAGGTGCAGTATAATCCCAAAAATGGAATATCTAGGTGCAGTGTAATCCCAAAATGGATTTATCTCGGTGCAGTATAATCCCAAAATAGAATATATAGGTGGAGCAACATGAAACTGTTGATCGAAGAGCATTTTGAAGATCTGATGCCGTGAATGTGAAACTTTTCTGAACGACATTGTAAGACTTTTGACCACGTGGCCTGAGAATGAAAGAGGAAGACAGTGGAGAGTTGATGAATTAATGAATGAATGAATGATCGTTTTAAGGCCATTTTCCCCCGCTCAAGTGGTGGCTAGCCTTGCGGGCCCAATGACAATCATGGTTCCCTGTTTGAGGCAATGTTTTTATGGCCGGATGCCCTTCCTGACACCAACCCTTGGTCACCTCTTACGAAGCGCAGGGATACGGTGTACCTATTCGAAATCGGGGTGACAGTGGAGAGTTGATGACGTTACTGTGACTCTCCAAATCCCAGAAGATCTTTATATCCTGCTTGAGGATTATTTAATATAATCTTCATCATTAACGCCATATAAACCTTTCAGTGAAGAGCTGAACTAGGCAAGCGTTAGATGATTATTATTTTAAAAGAAGTCTTTAGCTGAATGTGAAGAATACTGTGAAGGAAGCTCGTGAAATGGACGCTGGCACAAAAATTAATCTTGCAAATCGGAAAGAGGTCATTGCAACAATCTGCACTTTATTGGGTGATCGATGGTGGACATTTTGTGTTGATGATGAGAGTGCGTTAAACCTCTCTGTCCGTGATTCTGGATTTTGTGCTTCACTGGAGGAGAAGAAGAAATTTCATAAACCATGAGCTGAAATAATGCGTTGGAGGAGTAGGATGTAATGGCGAGGGTGGGAGGAATAGTAGGATCGCGAATATTAGGGAGTTAGTGCTCGGGTTAAGGCATTCGGAGCCAGATGTTCCCATTAACTCTTAGATGCCGGCGTCAAAAATCCTACATAAACGCAGCCATTGGGCCTCGGAGGCCCAACGGATGTATTCGTGTAATGTTTTTTATTTTTCATAGATTTTTTTCTTTCCTATCCTTTTTCAATCCAAGTCAATGCTCATGAACGTGTATTTTTTCAGAAAATGTGAATCATTGATCCTATTAGTTGGAAGAATCCCATATAAGCAATTAATCTTTTTTTTCTTCTTCTTTTTTTTGCAAAAATTTTTTTTTGGTTCTTGGTTTTTCAAGTTTTTTTTCTCTAAAAAGTTGAGGCTCATGGAGGAGTATTTTCTCAAAAAATATGATTCACTAATCCTTTTATTTAGAATGTATATGTCCACACCTGTCAAAAATCCTACACCTATGCAGCCATTGGGCCTCGGAGCCCCCACAAATGTATTCGTGTAAAGTTTTTAAATTTTCATATTTTTATCACTGAATTATTTGTAACCAAGTTATAGGAGCATATAATGAGGCTCATATCAAGAAAATTATGATATAACATAGTACAAAAACATTTATGCGGGGCCTTGAAGGCCCCAGGCCTGCATTCGTGTCGGATTTTCGGGTTATAAGTGAAGAATGAAGATTGTACCACGAGCCTGAATGATTTTTTAATGCATTTATGCCACTGAATGTTGTGTAACAACATTAAAGTCGGTGAAAATGAGGCTCATTCCAAAAAAAATTTGTACAGCATAGTTTTTGCAACAAAAAAAACCTTGTGGGCCTCCGAGGCCCAATCACTGCATCCAAGGGTTAAAAACATCTGAACCCATGTAGAATCGGAGCCGTGAATGTGTGAAAACAGAAGGAAATAAAGAGAGGAACATAACTGAGAAGAGGCTTTTGCTCAACATAACTGAGAGCATCAGTTTGGTGAATACTTGCGTCGTCTGCAGTTTTCCATCTTTTTCTTTCCATAACCTCCACGGGACAGCAATGGCCCAAGTTATTGGACTTCTGCTTCCGGTTTATCGATCAAGGTGGCGACTTTTGTTCTCTCCGGGCCTCAAAAGTTGAATTATTTTTCCATTCGTGTGTTTGTCAAATTTCCACTCGTTATTTTATCGTCTATGCGTTATTGTTTATTTCTAGTTCGTTTTGGTTTGAATTTCCTGTAACTCATAACAAATTAATCGTTTTCTGTTTGCCCCAGGTGTGTGTCCTTGTCGCCTTGTAGCCTGAGGCTTCCCCCGGTTAAGTTTGTTCACTTAAGTTCCTTCCTTCACTGTTTTTGCTTGGTTATTAGATTTTTCCCTTCTCCCCCAAACTTCCCCGAACATCTACTGGTAGGTGATAAATGTTGCTTCTGGGACACCTCCGTTTAACATGGGAAATCCCTATCTAATGTCATTTACCCCCCTGTCTTTAAAAAAAATCATAAACACCTCTCTTTCTCCCTCTATGAACCTATAATCCTTCTCACCTTATGAACCTATGATCCTTCTCGCCTTATGAACCTATGATTTTCTTCCTTTATGAACCTATAATCCTTCTAGCCTTATGAACCTATGATCATTCTCACTTCCATGTAATTTTTACCCTATTCCCCCCACTAGCCCCTTAATGTAGTTCCTTAGACCACTCTACTAATGAGCCTATAAATATATTATCTCTTTCTAACTTTTTTAAGAGTTCCATTCTCCTATATAACTCATCCCCATCAAGTATATTTATAAAGTATACAGGTTCCTTAACCTTTTGTTGTGAAAGTATAAAGTGGTATGTTTCACGGAGGGTTCTTGTTTGACCTCCTCCTCTCCCACATACCATTTTAAAATTATAATATTTATTATCCGATTGATAACCATTAAAGTTCTCACTCCACTCTAATATATTTTTCTTCCCGCCCTCCATTACCCCACTTAACAAATGAATACGTTTATCCGTCTTGAGAACCTTCTGACCAGTGATTCTCTCAACCTCTTGAATCTGATATTTTTCACATTCGTTATGTTTTCCATTTATATACCAAGGTTGATTACACCTCCACTCTTTAGTCTGGTTGATACTTGGTTCTATCATTTATATAATAGTAAAAAAGGTGGCGGTAGCCCGTTAAAATCCCTAACCCCCCTTTTTAACTTATCACTTATATATATATATCTTATCACTTATATATATATCTTATCACTTATATATCTTATCACATATATCTTATCACTTATATCTTATCACTTATATATCTTATCACTTATATATCTTATCACTTATATACTTATATAACCATAAGGGAGACTATCAATTCCATTTTCTAAAATAAACCTCTTATCATCAAAAGCCCCCAATGCTTTCTTATTCACCTCTTCTGAATATAATTGATGTTTATAACTTCTTATTCCATTAATCTTTCTAAACTCTTCTTTCTTTGTTGTTAAACAGTTATAATAATCCTTAAAGTTTATTGTTTCTTTAATGACATTTTTCTTTATACCTTTTAACTTCTTATCAGTCTTTTCAACGTTATTCACAATGTATTTATAAGCATAAGCCTTCGACCTCAATCCCACAAATTCACTCATAACATTTCCTCCCAATTCATCCTTGAACTTTCCAATCACCTTTTTATTTTTAGAAGAGAACAACTCACTCTCTGGACTGTAATTACTTGTATCATAGATATTAATGTCCTTTTTCATGTCTGAATAAACATCATCAGTATTAATTTTCAAAATAAAACTATCAGTATCCATATACAACAATGACACATTATCCTTATACTTTGATTTTAGATTAATATAAAAGTAATCATACATTAATGACTTTGACAAGTCAAGAATTGATGTTCCAATGTAAATAGGTTTGTCCATTTCAATACTCTCTTTAACCAAATGGATCGCACAAAAGTTCTCAGTAAAGACCTCAGCTCTAGTAAAACTCGGTCTATTAATTAATTTTGATGCTTGTTCCCAAGATGTTGCTAGTCTGATATTTTGTCTTTTCCTCACATTCTCCATGGTCTTACCAAAGACCGCATTATTCATCAATTTATAAAAGTCTTTCTCAAAATCTGTTTTTGACTCTGTTCTTCTTTGTGTATTAAAATCAATGTACCCCTTTAACCAATGACTTTGATTGAACTTTAGAACCCTGTGGATCTTCTCTACTCTTAGACCTTTTGATAAATATTGTCGCAAATTTCTTTGGTGTAGTACATAATTTTTCTTGTTATATAATGTAGTAAGTAATTTTTCTGTTGATTCACCTATATCAAACGATCGTTGATAATCACTCAACCATTCTTTCTTTGGACTTTCTTTCTCACAAGCAAATGGAAGATCTTTATGTTTGATATGAAGTTCTTCAGGATATTTTAAATCGACCTCAAAATAATAACCAACCTTTGAATCATCCAATTGTTTTTGTGTAGAGATACATACATCTTGTAAAACCTTTGTGTAGTCTTTTTCCTTTACCCATCTTAGTTTCCCATAAGGAAGAGCTTGAGACATTGCCCAGCCATACAAGTTGTTTGCGTCATAGTACATCAAGTAAGAACTCTCTTTCGTTGAATCATAATTTGGAAGATATTTGTTATTTGCTTTTGCGTATCTGCTCGAGCATACTTGTGAAATTCCACCTCTTTTTGCCTTTTCAATCATCAAAAGCATATCGACATCGGTTATCAAATCCAAATCTTGTTTTGTCATTTTCAACATCGCACTCCAAGCCAATCCAGGTGCTGTGTAGTAGTGAGCAGGATCCAATCCATATCCAGTGCGACAAACAGATCTAAAGGCTTCAAATACATCGGCCAATAAAAGCACATCAGTTTTGAGATACAAATCGTGATACTCACCAAGATTCTTGATGTTATATTTTTCCCAAACATTTTGTGCGTGTACATAATCTTTATCAGATATATGACTGTTGTTTAATTTGTTATCGAAATTTTCTTTTAAAGGAAGTTGTGTTTCATTGAATCTCTCAAATGAGTCCATATAGTCATAGGGGTAAATTCCCTTTTGTGTTAGAAAATCTTTATCTGAAAAATACTCTGAAAGACATGGAAACTCTTTTAGATTTTGAACCAAGTTAGCCAATGGACTTGCCATGAATTTAAATGTATCAAGAAATCTGATATGAGTAATAGGAGATGTGTGAATTGTTTTTGTGAATGAAATGTATTTCTGATCTGTGTTAGGAATTGCTGAAATGTGTCCAGATGTCTTTGAAAGTTCATTAATAAATAGATGCGTATCATAATGAGCATTGTTATGAAGAAAGACAGGAATGAAAGAGGGGAGTTGATAATTAATATTACAACTTTGATGAGCTGGACCTCTATATTTACCAGTGAGATGACAATGATCTCTAACCTTTAGACCTTCACCAATTTTTTCCTCTCAAATATGACAAACATTGTTTTTTCTAAATTCCCTTTTCTGTTCACTCGTCAAGGACATTGGTTTATTAGTTTCTCTCATTATCTTGGTTAATCGGACACAGTCTTTTTCTAGTCGTTTCACAAACTCATCTGGGGTATTTGAGCCTCTATACTCCTCTAACTTGTTATATTTATCACCAACGGATGATTTGATATAATAACAAAAACCGCAAGGAGTATGTTTTTGATATTTATTTGTGTATGAATCTTTTGGATCTGGAGAAGCAGTATCTATTTTTTCTAGAATACTTTCAAAATCAGCATATATAACAAATGGATGTTTGATCTTTTTCTTTTCATCTTTGAATGTGATATTTGAGCCTTCTTTAGGCATATTGATTACCGTTGATTTATGTTCACCACAATAATTTGAATGTTTATCTAATCTTTCTTGTGTATGGAAGAAGTTAAGACAACGCAAACAAATATATATTTTATTTGTTCTTTTACATACTTGTGGTTTTATTAATTTAGCAATATCTTTAATGTATGTATAATGTGAATTTTCCTCTGAATTAAAATATAGAAGATTAATATGAGTTTGTTTACAATTGTCAGAAAGCTTTAAAACCTGAATGCTGTTTGTTTCTGTTAGACCATAAACATTAACTGATAAATTATTTATCTTTTCAAATTTAGGAATATCATTTAAAGCCATCGGAAACTTTAGATCTTTCGTATTTAATGTATTCTCATATTTTTTATAATGAGATACTCTTTCATCATGAAAATGTGGAGGATGTAAGTGTGCTAGAATAGACCAGAGAAAACATTTATTGTCTTTATTTTTGATATTGATAACTGCTTTTCTATTTTTGATAACACTGGGTAAATCGATGTAGGAAGAAGCTTTTAGAGGATCTGATTTAAGAATATGAATGTCTATGTAAATAATTTTTCCTATATTGAATCCACTTCCTACGATTGAATTATCCACATCTTGCTCTTGTTTAATAAGTTCATCATAGACTCCTGATGTTTTAAAATCTTGATATGAAGATATAAAGTGTGGCTCAGTTCTCATGTATGGTGTATCTATAACTCCTTCGTCCTTTGTCATTTCTAATTTTACTCCCATATAAAATTTAAGTGGTTTCATTTCTTTTAGTGTTTTTTCAATCAACGTTTGAACAGCAGGTTTAACTATTTCTACAGCATCAACTATAGACTCTGGTTCAGGAGGTTTGAAGTTAAAGACTTATTTTAATATGTTCTTTGAATGCGCCATCAGAGTTTTTAGTTGTGATAAAATTTGATAAATGTAGAATTGTTTTAAGATGTATTTCGAAGCCTTTCTTGAGGATATTTTTATTACATGCAGAACAGTGTTTTGTTTCCTTCTGAATAGGAGATAGTAGGTGAAGTAGATTAAATGTGTGTTTGTTAGTTTTAAGGTGTCTTTTGTAGTGTTTATATTCTTGTTCACAAACATCACAATACGTTGCTTTGATCATATTTATTTATATAGTAAAATTATACTTAAAACAAAGTGCCTTTTTAGAGGCTTTTTAAAAGATGAAACTGTGCTTAAAGTAAAACACCTTTGAGCTTTTCAACTCGTTTTATGTATATAACTTTACTTAAAGTAAAACACCTTTGAGCTTTTCAACTCGTTTTATGTATATAACTTTACTTAAAGTAAAACACCTTTGAGCTTTTCAACTCGTTTTATGTATATAGCTTTACTTAAAGTAAAACACCTTTGAGCTTTTCAACTCGTTTTATGTATATAACTTTACTTAAAGTAAAGCGTCTATGTATTAGCCAGAAAGTTTAGATACTCTAGTTCATCAATTTCAATTTCACTATCTGAGTCATCAATAAAGCTACTCTCATAACTATCATTTGAACACAAACTATTAGTATCATAACTATCTTCAGATCCTAGACTCTCAGTATAATAACTCTCAGAGTATTGACTGTTAATATCACTCATTTACATACCATTAAACTTCCATCAATATCTATATGTTTTCTTTCATTAGAACTAATAACCACAATATTTTCTACATTAAATGTTATTTTCAAATAATCTCTAATAATCAGAGTACGGAATGATAGTTCACCACTAATATTCATATTATTAATTTCACCCACATCTTTGGGTCTATTAAAGAATATACAAATGTTTCCTCTAGAATCGTTGATGGTCTTATCATTCATTTTCAAAGCTTCTTTATCAATGACCTTTTCAAGCTTTGAGTAAATTGTTAGTAGTAGTGGAGAAACTTTTGTCAAATTTACTTTAATAGAGTTATTAATTAACATAGCTTGTCCCGTAAATTTAATAAAAGGACACATGTTATTCTCCATTATGGGTTTAATCCAAAAATTTCCATATTTATCTTTGTTCAATTTAACATCTTTGACATATTTTTCTATATCTTCCACCGAAGTAGAGATTGATTGAAATTTGTCTTTTGTGTTTTGAAACATTGTATTTATTAGCTAATAAATTTGCGTTTAGTTTAAGTAAAGTTATATACATAAAACGAGTTGAAAAGCTCAAAGGTGTTTTACTTTAAGCACAGTTTCATCTTTAAAAAAGCCTCTAAAAAAGGCACTTTGTTTTAAGTATAATTTTACTTTATAAATATGATAAATTCTGAAGGATATTTAGAATTTCCAGACTCTCCATATGATAAATTAGAGAATTGTCTGGCTTGTGGTAGAGTGGGGCTTAATACAGAATCAGAAGCATATAAACAATGTAATTTCTGTGATTATCTTCTAATTAATGATAACAAAAAATATAGAAAAATATATAACTCTTTTAAATTAGAACCAAAAATGAATTACTTTACAAGATTAATAAGAGAGATGAATGTTAAGTATTATGGTGATAATACACCATTTCTTACAAGGGAAGAGACTATTTGTATTGAGGAAATGTATAAGGGTTTAATGATATTTATTATTCAAAATAATTTTAATGGAAATGTTAATACAAGATACTATATAAACAAAATAATGGATTATTTTGAAATTAAACCTGAACTCAGGATAAAATATAGAGTTTCTCAAAAAACTCAAAAAAAGTTGGATGACTTGTTTTCCAAATATATAAATGAATGATTTTTTACCCGTTTGGGAAAATAAGATAAAATTTAATAACCATAAAAATCTTCCAAATTCATTGAGATGTCTAATAGTCGGTTCAAGCGGATGTGGAAAAACCTGTTTACTTTTAAAGATGCTCCTTAGTCCTAATTTTTTAGATTATGATAATTTAATAATTTTTACAAAGTCAAGTTTTCAACCTGAGTATCAACTACTCTCACAGGGTTTTAATGCGGGTCTTAAAAAGGAAGACATTATCGGTTTATTTAAACTTCAAAACAAACTAAATGATTATAATATTGATGATATAATACAATTATTTTGTGATACACAGAAATCAAAATCAAAACTAAAACCCATAACTTGTATTCTCAGTGATAATACGGATGATATACCTTCACCTCAAGATTTAGATAAATCAAAAAAGAACCTCGTTATCTTTGATGATTGTGTTAATGAGAGAAACCAAACAGTAATGGATAGCTACTATACAAGAGGGAGACATTCTTCTTGTAATTGTATTTATCTTAGTCAGTCATATTTTCAACTCCCTCGGCGCTCAATAAGAAACAATGCTAATACTTTTATTTTATTTAAGTTAAATTCAATAGATACAAATAATTTTTGGAGAGATAATTGTTCTACATTACGTAGTAAGAAGGAATTTGAAAATAATATGAAACACACGATCGGAAAATATAAATATATTGTTGTGAAACAAGATGAGATACTAAATGATATTTTTCAATAAATAAATACAGAAAATGAATACCGAAGAAAGAGTAAGAAAGTTTAAAGAACATCAAGAGTTGGTTTCAAAAGTTGTAAAGCAACAGGAAGACATAAAGAAGAAAAGGAGACAGAAACTAACTGGTGAAGAAGCCTTTGAAAGAAAACAAGAGAAATTTTTTAAACCACTTTTAAAAACTCAACAAACGATTTCACCTACAGTTCCCACAATAGAATTTACTCCAAAAAAATTTCAAATGCTCAAAGATTTTAGTCAAATGACAGAGCAAGAACTTGGAGAATTAGAATATGATGATGAAGGATTATTTCGGCATCTTGAGAAGGTAAATAAACTTTCCAATTATATTGTAGAAGCTCTTCAAAACAATGAATATTTGAAGGGTTCAAAAACCAGAGCAGGTCTCATTCCAACAGAAGAACCAGCACAGTTCCATCTTGTGAAAGAAAAGTTATTGATATTTAATGATAAATTGGTGTTCTTAAGTTCTGACCAACCAAATGTTGAATTAACCCCAAGATTAATGTTTCTTCTAACAAAAGATGGACATTCTAATTCACCTTATTTTGATGAACCGCTTGATATGGAAAGAGAGGAAGATAGAGAGTATATTGAGTTGCTAAACGCACTTGATTATGGAGTTTCTGTTGCTGGTAAAAGTAAGAAGAATGAGAAGGAGAAACATATTATTGATGCTTTAAGTAAGCTTGGTTCGGGTGTTAGTTTTCTTCCAAATGACCCATCACAATTAGTTAATAGGTTATTATTGTTGTTAGGTAGTAAGAAGGCTGGAAACAACAATTGTTTTAATGAAGCATCCGCCATTTTAGATCAGTTGATGAATATGAAAATAATTAATAAATGTCAATACAAAGATATTTTATTAGATATTAAATAAGATGAGAAGCACAATTCTTAGTTTTAATTTCACAACGAGTGATTACACAGCTTCATTCCCTTACCCACTACAACTTGACCCCAAAAAAGAATATGAGGCTTCTTTGTTGTCAATGGAGACTTACAATACCCTTTTTAATATCACAGAGAAAAACAACAAGTTTAGTTATAATCCAGGAAGTGGATATAAAACTATAACCGTTTCACCCGGTGCTTACGAGATTTCTCAAATATCTTCAGAAGTCTCTCGCCTTATGAAAGAAAAAGGTGATGAACCAAAAAATATTGTAATAGATATTCAAAAACACACTTCAAAATCAACTATTAAACTTAAAAATAATTATAAAGTTGATTTCACGATTGAAAATTCGTTCAGAGAGCTATTGGGGTTCTCTTCTAAAAAGATTGAAACTAACGGGACGTTTTACAGTGATAATGTCATTCAAATATCCTCCGGTATAAATTCAGTATTAATTCATTGTGATTTGATTGATGGTGCTTATAACGATGGAATAAGAACAAATACAATATTTTCATTCAGCGCATACTCAACCCCGATTGGTTATAAATTTAATATGGAACCAAAAAATCTTGTCTATTTACCTGTGTCAGGAAAAACCATATACAGAGTAAATTTTAGGATAACCGACCAAGATAATCGTATGATATCCTTTAATGATGAAATTATATCCATCAGAATTCACCTACGTGAAGTTTTTCAATAAATAAATAATGGTTATTGTGAGAAAACACGAGTTGGGAAAATATAAAATAATTACAGGGGATGGGATGTTCCTTTCACCATACTACCACCATACTATATAATAAGGGTGAAGGTATGTTTCTTGGGAGAGGATACTATAAACCAAAGAGACAACGGGGTGTGGGACATCAATTTAGAAATAAAGGAGATGGGATAATTGATACTCTAATGGGTATTGGTTCAACCATCCTTAAACATAAAGACCTAATTGGTTCAACTGCTTCAGCCGTGGGCTCAGTTGCGGGTGCTATAAAGAGTATAAAAGATGCTCAAAAGGAGTCTCATAAATTACAAGCAATCAAAGAAATTAAAAAAGGTAAAACTCAACTATCTTCACAAGAACGACAAAAAATCATTAAAATACTTGGGTCAGGGTTTCAACGATTTTAATGCTATATAAATACAAGTATGGAAGCGATTGATAGTATCTATGATTTGGATGATACGATTATCATTTCAAACTCTACTAAAAAGGAAGACTATTTTAAGGTAAATGCTATAACAGGAACAGACTGGAATTCAAACGGAACAAAAAGTTTTGAAATAAATAATCAACAAACTTACTTGAATATAGCTGATAGTTTCTTGCTGTGTAAATTTAAATTCACTAAGGCTGCGAATAATACTAATGCTACACTCGTAAATGATTTCTTCTGGAAAATGTTTGATAGTGTCCGCCTGTATATTGGAACACAAGAGGTTGAAGCGGTTGATTATGTCTCTGCTATATCTGAAATGATGAAATTTACACTATATTCGTTTAGTGATAGAATGGGTAAGGGAGCTGTTGAAGGTTTTATTCCTGATATGTCAACGGGAACAAATGCTGACCCTGGTTATAGTCAAAGGAAGTCAATGTATAATGATGATACAAAAGCAGAGAATAGTTTTACGGTAGCAGTACCTCTGAAAGGTATATTTGGATTTTGTGATTATGATAAAGTTTTGTATGGCCTTAAAATTAGATTTCAACTACAAAGGAATGATAATGTAAATAGGTTGCTTTTTGGGGATGAAAATGCTTTTGGAGAAAATAATAAATTTGTTATTAATGATTTGTGTTGGTATATCAGTGAATATACTCCTAATCTTAAAACGGAAGAGATGTTAAATAGAAGACTTAACTCAAAGAAACCGCTAAATGTATCATACCTTAAAAGAAGATGTCAACACGTTAAACTGGAACACACTACCTACACTTGGAATTTGGGTGTTCTTGAAGGAAAGCCACGATACCTCTGGCTCATTTTTAAAAAACCAGATGGAGAGGAGGGTACTAATAAGAATAATGCGCTGAGTGATAATGCTAAGGTGAAACAACTTCGGGTTTCTCTTGATGGAACATTTTATCCGCGAGATAGATTGGAAATTGATTGGGAAAAAAATGATTCTGCGGAAGCCTACAAGTCCTACCAAAAGGTGTGTGAAAGTAATGGTAATAATGAACCTATTTTGGATATGGTTGCGTTTCAAAAACTTTATACAATCTACGCAATTGACCTGAGTTCTCAAAAGGAAACTATAAAGTCTAATAGAGTGGATACTTCTCTATACATTGAAAGAGGAGAGAATGAAGAAGTTGATGCTTATTGTTTGCTTTTGGAGGAAACAGAATTACAGATTAATACAGATAATGGTGTTATGATTAATATCACATAGGTTTTTTCTCATAAATAAATGGTAGGGGTATATGTTAATCAAATCAATCTTGATAAATTAACATCTTGTATTCAAAATCAAAAGCCTTGTATTATTAATGTTAATACATTTCAAAGAAAAGGAGCAGTAAGAATTGATGTTTTACTCACAAGAGAGCAGGTGAAAACACTAAATGATGCTGGATCACTTAAAATTAAAATGACAAAACCTATGTTAAAGAAATATTCAATAGACGAGTCAAGAGGAGGATTTCTCCCATTTCTAATTCCTTTATTTGCTGGTTTAAGTGCGGCGGGAGCATTGACTGGTGGTATTTCAGCAGCGATAAAAACTGCTAACGAAAGGAAGGCACAACTAAAAGCTCAAAAAGAATTGGAAAGACATAACAAGGAGTTGGAGAAACAAATTAGTGGAAGTGGTGTAATTGTAGATTTTGCTCAAAAACTTGAAAGTCTACCTGATAAAGCTAGATTGTTAGTTGGAGATATGCTTTCCTCTATCGCTCAAGCGGGTGTTAAACTAACTAAACGGGGTAATGGATTGTATCTTTCTCATAAATAAATGGATAAATGGTTTAAACAATTTGGAAAGAATACAACGTCAAATATAGAACTAGCTAAGTATTGTAAAACACTAAAAATTGATAATGTGGTTATTTGTATGAGAGATGAATTAATACATATAAATAAGAATACAAAGAATATTATTATGAATTTAGACACACAGAATGGTTCTCATTGGGTTTGTATTCATAATAGTCAGGATAAATATTATTTTGATAGTTATGGTATGCCACCACCTGTTGAAGTAATACAATTCTTACAGAATGGTGTTTATCAAACATTTCAAGTTCAAGAAATTAATTCTAAATGTTGTGGTCAATTATGTTTATATGTATTATTTCAACTCAACAATAATGAAAATTTTTATGATATCATTTTTAATCTAATATAAATGACTTATGTTGGAAAAGATGGTTCTATCTTTGGAAAATCCTCTCAGGATATTGATTTATCAAATTATTATACAAAGGCACAGGCTGAACGACAAAAATATAGTGTAAGTAAAAATATTAATATGAAGAATACTTATAAATTAATCAATTATCCAAACCCTACAGATGCGAATGACTTAATTAGATTAAGTGATTTATCACAATATATATTTTTAAAGAAAACAGCACGTTTTGTTAAACAAGTAAAATTTACAACCACAACACCTGGTTATACTGACCATACACCTTTCCTCATTGAATTTAACTACCTGCTTACAATTGAATTTTATAAAGAAGGACATTTAGTTAATATGCGAATTAATAAATGGGGGTATGATATGCCTGATTTAGGGTATAATTGGTCTTTTTCAATAAACATAGAAGACCTACATGATTTAAATCAGTCTCGTAAAGAAGAATATTATCCACTTGGTGAAGATAAGGATTTATGTGGAAGTACAATTAGTAAACAACAAATACGTGATTTTAAGAAAAGAAAAATATATGATAGTATAGCGATGGTTCGCATGACAAAGAAGGAAGGTAATGAGATAAGGATAGAAAGCCGAGGAATACAAACCGATTTGGTAGTGGGAAGATGGGGTGGTATTACCTGTCATAATATTAATCTCACATATATTTCTGATACATAAATGGCAGGAAGAAGACTACAAGAGAATTATAATTTTTGTATTCAAGGATACCTACAAGAAAAGGGTGCTCGGTATTACATACCTTATGATTTGGAGCATATACATGGGAATTTTGTCATAAAAAACTGGCCTTATACTGATATTGTTAAACCCACAAATAGAGACTTGTTTAAAATATTAAATAAAAATGAACTTCTCAAAGTTATGAAATATAAAACTCTTTTAGAAATCGTCAACAAATCTTATTGGTATCCTATTATGAGAAAAATAATTATAGATACAAGAATATCTCAAAATCCAGATGAGTATATGTATAATATTCTTTGGGGCTCAAGCTCAAGGGTAGCAAGGGATGAGGAAGGAGTTGAAGAAGAGAAGGAGGAAAGAGAGAAAAAGGAGAAGGAGGAAAGGGAGAAAAAGGAGACGGAGGAAAGGGAGAAAAAGGAGAAGGAGGAGAGGGAGAAAAAGGAGAAGGATGAAAGGGAGAAAAAGGAGAAGGAGGAGAAGGAGAAGGAGGAGAGGGAGGAAAGAGAGAGGGTGGAAAAATATAAAAATATGACCATTCCTGAGATTAATGAAAGATTGAAGGTATTACGGCAAATAAATAAATCTCAACGCACTGAAGAGGAAAATAAAGAATTAATGACTCTTCCGAACTTATTGGTTTTTAAATTTGCTATAATGAATTCAGAGCGCAGATATACAACATATAGTTGATGATGTTGGTGTTATTGACTTTAGTTAGTTTTATTTGTAAATAAATGGAGGAGAGAGTGAAGCCATTTCTAAGGATTCTTTATGTTTTAAAAATCAAGATAGAAATGTATATGTTGAAAACCAAAAAGGTTTTGGCACTATGTAGGACTTTTTCTCATAAATAAATATGAGTTATTGTCTCAAATGTAAAAAGAAAACTAAATCTAAAAATATCTCTTATGTTAAAGCTAAAAATAATAGAGTTTATCAAAAAGGAATATGTCAAGTGTGTGGCTCTAAAAAGTGTCAATTCAACTCTCATAAAAGTGGAGGAGACATACAAAAGTTTTTGTCAGGTAGCAAATTTACAACAACTGGAATTCCAGGGGAATTACACCTTCCAGGGTATTCTTTCTGTGGCCCAGGAACAAACTTGGATAAAAGATTAGATGAGGCTGACAATCCTAAACCTTGGTCTAAACCTACAAATAGGGTTGATGAAGTGTGTATGAAGCATGATATTGCTTATGGGAAAACCACTACGTTGACTGAAAAACATAAAGCCGACAGAGAAATGTTGTATAATTTGTCTTTGATACAAAATCCAACGTTGAGAGAGAAAGTTGATAGGTTTATTGTGAGAAATTTGATAAATGCTAAATTGAAACTTGGTCTTGGTTATTCACCCTCAAAAAACTATTAGGCTCTAATGATGTCATCAAGACTGAGGAGCTTTTGGCTGAAGAATTACACAAACCTATAATCACCAAGTTTAAAAGAAGGAAGGTTTATTCCAAAGACACTGACTACATATGGTCCGCTGATTTAATTGAATTGAATAATGACAGGGGATACAGGTATGCTTTAACCGTTATTGATTTGAGGAGTAGATTTGCCTGGGTTGTTCCTTTAAAAAATAAAAAGGGTGATACTTTAATGTTATCCTTTAAGCTAATATTTGATAGGGATAAAAGAAAACCAAAGAAACTGTGGACCGATGAGGGAACAGAGTTCTATAACAAAATATTTATGAAATTTCTTAAGGGGGAGGGTATTAAATTATACAGCACCTTTAATGAAGGAAAAGCAGTTGTTATTGAGCGTTTTAATCGTACTTTGAAAGAGAGGCTATATAAAAAATTCACACAACTCGGTTCTCAAAAATGGGTGTATTTAATTCAGGGTATTGTAGATAATTACAATAATACCGTTCATTCATCAACAAAATCAAAACCATCAGAATCATTTACAAAATTAGAATATGAAAAGGAGATTAATTTGAGAAAACCGAAGTTCAAAGTTGGTGATATTGTAAGAATATACAGATGGAAAAGCCATTTTGAGAAAGGTTATACAAAAAAATGGACTAATGAATTATTTAAAATCGTTGATGTAATGGATACAGTCCCTTGGACCTACAAATTATATGATTTAAATGGAGAAGAAATCTTAGGGTCATTTTATTCACAGGAATTACAAAAAACAAAGCTGATAACCCTTGAAAATAATAAATAAATAAAAAAATGTAATGGGGATACGTTTTTAAATCTGTGAACCCCAAACACAGAATCCCACAACTTTTTAGTTGGGGCTTAACTTTTGTGTGTATAACGGGGATACGTTTTTAAATCTGTGAACCCCAAACACAGAATCCCACAACTTTTTAGTTGGGGCTTAACTTTTGTGTGTATCATGGGGATACGTTTTTAAATCTGTGAACCCCAAACACAGAATCCCACAACTTTTTAGTTGGGGCTTAACTTTTGTGTGTGTGTGAGTGGGTCATAATAATGTACAAACCCTAACCCAACCCCCACATTAAAACACCATATTTGTTAGTCAAAACAACTGAATCCATTACATCAACCATTAAAAAAAGTTCTTAACTCCATCTCTTTGTATGACCTTCCAATTCTATTTATCTTTTCCCAACTTTTTAAAAACAATTCAATGATAATATAAGATAAATGAGTCTGTGAGGTTTGACATTCATTCAAAAATTCACCTCACATCCAGAACCCTAACCCAACCCAATCCCTAACCCATCCCCATCCCTTACCCAACCCATCCCTAACCCTCACATTCAAAATCCCAACCCTAACCCAACCCATTAACCCAACCCCCATCCCTAACCCTCACATTCAAAATCCCAACCCTAACCCTAGCATAATCTTTTTTTCCTTTTCTTTTTTTAATACGTATTTCAATATTTTTTTAAAATGTTTTTTAATACGTATTTCAATATATATATTTTTCCTCTTCCTCCAATTCTGTCTTTCAAGGCTTTCAAGTTGGAAAAAGTAGAAATGGGAAGAAAGTATTTTCCAGCATCTTCTTCCCCGAACTTTCTTGATATTGCTGAAATACATGTAAAAAAGAAATATATTACTTATCTAATATTGAATGAAATAACATATACTTTAATTGATTATTAATCAACTGAACTTACCTTAAATCAAACGTCATTAAAGAAAGAACATTGTTCATTGCTTTAGAATCCAAAGAGCCTCCAAGGTAAAACTCTTTCGTTGGATTATCAAGGTAAAACTCGTTCTCTTGGTCATGGTCTTTAAACAAATCGATCATTTCACCCCAGGTTGTGGCAAAAGTGGTATTTTCATTTTGAATCTCAGATACAATTTCCTGTGAGAGAAAATAACAACGTATTAATTAATTATTTTTTACATTTAATACACAATTATTATATGTATATTAAAATAAAATATTACCTTCATTGATGAGAAATTTGAATCGAGTTTATCAAGGTGAAGGTTTAGCTCCACACAGCTAGAGTCTCCAAAACGAAACCAGTTTTCAAAGTCTCCAAGGTAAAACTCTTTTCCTAATTTTATGAAATTTAGTGAGTCTCCAAGGTAGGCTCCACAGTTAGAACCATCTAGGCAGACCTCATAATTTGTTTTTCCCAAATTTAGTGAGTCTCCACGGTATAACTCTTTGGCTGGATCATCAAGGTAGAACTCGTTCTGTGGGTCTTGGTTGTTCAAAAGGTCTTCAAACAAATCAATCATCATTTCACCCCAGGTTGTGGCAAAAGTGGTATTTTCATTTTGTATCTCAGATACAATTTCCTGTGAGAGAAAATAACAACGTATTAATTTAATACAATATTATTATTTATATAAATCAAGCTCTATGAATATTAAAAGAAACTTTGTTGACTCTTGCACGAGTCTTATCTAAAAAAAAAAAAAAAAAAAAAAAAAAAAAATCCAAAAAAAAAAAAAAACTAAAAAAAAAATACTAAAAAAAGAAAAAAAAAAAAATACTAAAAAAAAAAAAAAAATACTAAAAAAAAAAAAAAAAATACTAAAAAAAAAAAATACAAAAAAAAAAAATATACAAAAAAAAAAAATACAAAAAAAAAAATACAAAAAAAAAAAAAAAAAAATACAAAAAAAAAATATACCAAAAAAAAAAATAATAAAAAAAAATATCCCAAAAAAAATAAAAAAAAAATACAAAAAAAAAAATACAAAAAAAAAAAAAATTTAATAAATAAATAAATAAATAAATAAACTTACCTCCATTGATAAGAGGTTCGAGTCCAGTTCATCAATCTGAAGGTTGAGCTCCACACAGGTAGTAGGACTCCAAGGAATGTCAAAGTTATCCAACTCCTTTTCAGCATAGTAGTCCATTCTCAAGTGAAGCAGAAAGTGTGTTTGAAAAGGCCTGTGTGGTTAGTGCCTTTTATAAGAAAGACTGGGTGTGTCATTTCCTGTGGAAATTCCCTTGGGCAAGTCTGGGCATGTCTCAACAGAAAATGATGTAATGTTTCAACAGAAAATGATGTAATGTTTCAACAGAAAATGATGTAATGTTTCAACAGAAAATGATGTAATGTTTCAACAGAAAATGATGTAATGTTTCAACAGAAAATGATGTAATGTTTCAACAGAAAATGATGTAATGTCTTAACTAAAAATAATGTAATGCTGGAGAGTTTATAAAGTGGGTGGTCTTTAGTAAAAAGTGGGCGGAGCCTACCAAAAAGGGGACGGGGCCTACCAAAAGTGGGCGTGGCCTACCAAAAGTGGGCGGGCCTACCAAAAAGGGGTGGGGATTAACCAAAAGTGGGCGGGGCTTAGCAAAAAGTGGCGCGGAGCTTAACAAAAAGTGTGTGGCACAGGACCCGAACATAATCAATGATCAATGAACAACAATGATCATTGATAGTAAGAGTAAAAGGCCCATAAGACCAAGGGGGTCAGGAATAGAGGTGTTAAGGGGAAATGAAGAAAAGTGATGGTGAGAGGGAAATTTACATGGAAGTGAGAATGATCATAGGTTCATAAGGCTAGAAGGATTATAGGTTCATAAAGGAAGAAAATCATAGGTTCATAAGGCGAGAAGGATCATAGGTTCATAAGGTGAGAAGGATTATAGGTTCATAGAGGGAGAAAGAGAGGTGTTTATGATTTTTTTTAAAGACAGGGGGGTAAATGACATTAGATAGGGATTTCCCATGTTAAACGGAGGTGTCCCAGAAGCAACATTTATCACCTACTTCTACTCTTTGTCTAACGTTTTAAATCCCCCCCGCCCCCCCAAAAAACTTATTTCACTTTCTCCACGTGCGCTGTTGTCTCATCGTGTGCTTCTGTCCACGTGCGCTGTCTCGCCCCGCCCCCATTATCTCCTTGCCTTCCACCTTTTGCCCTGTTCACGTGACTCATGGTTGTTCCTCTCGGCCCTCTCCCCGTTGGTATTTTGTGAATATAAGATTGTTCTTCACGGTTCTGTTTAAATATGCTTAAACTTTCCCCTGCAGTGTTTTATTCAGTGGGATATTACAACATGCTGTTTTTCTTCCTATTTAAAAGGCTCTTTTCAATTTCCTCTTCAACTCATTCCACTTCAAAAAAAAAATCAATCTCTTATAATTCTTCCTCACTACATGCTCTAAATTCACCGTCATTCCACCCCTCCTCGATCGTTCTTAAACGGTTCTCTAACTTGAAAATCACATTAAACCCAATTTGTTATAAATGTTCGTCTTTCATTAATCATCCACTTTCTAAACTCCCCCTTGCCCCTCCCCTCCAAATCTCCCCCCCCCCTACCATCCCTCTCCAATTCTCGCCCCTAATCCTTCTCCTCAAACCTCCCCACTTCGTCTCCCTTCTATCTCATACCTCCACCAACCCCAACCTTCTACTTTCATCTGCCCCCCCCTCAAACAACCCCTCACTGTTCCTCATCCCATCACCATCAAACCTTTCATCCTCCTCATCCTTCTCTTTCTTGTAACTCTTCTGTAATCTCTGACACACTATCAACTGCTCTCCCTACCTCCCCCTCTCATCCTTCATCTGACCCTACCCCTATCCTCCCCTGTCCTGCACCCGATGCTACCCCTCTCTCCTCATTAACGGTATGGACCTCAAACATCCGGGGCTTTCGCTCAAACCTGATTGATCTCTCCATCCAGGTTGCTTCTGACAATCCAGACATGATCTGCTCAACAGAAACTTTCCTCCTTCAAGATATCTCTGATTCCTTAATATCTCTTCCTGGTGACTCCCTCCTCTGGTATGATAGACCTGAGCCTCGTCCTGGTGGTAGGGTTGCTATCTTTATCAAAAACTCTCTCCCTCACTCTCCTTGCACTGCCCTCTCTCCACCCCACCCCCAGGAGTACATACATCTGGCTACGGTTTCCTCTCCACTCCCACCTTTTGTTCATATGTGTTCCGTAACGTCCTCCAAACAGTGATGACTCCATTTACATTTCGCTGTCTGACAACATGGACCAACTTCTATCCACTCATCCCAACTCCCTATTCCTCATATGTGGCGAATTCAACTGTCATTCACCTCTCTCGTCAGCCATGGCACCTCAGCAAAGGACTTCTGCAACTCAGTGAGATTGACACAATCTGTCAATTTCCCGACCGGGAGCTCAGTCAATGGAGTATCTTCTCTTCGAGACTTCGTTATGACAAACTTCCCTTCAAATGTCTGCTGCTCTTCTTCTGCTCCAATTGGTTCTTCTGATCATGTGCTTGTTAAAGTGGACATCTCTCTGGCCATTCTCAGAGAGCCTCCTCAGCATCGACGAGTCTGGCATTTAACTAAGGCCGACTGGCACGGTCTGCAAGCAGCCATCAATCATCTGGACTGGTCTCCCATCTCTACTGCCTCTGACATCAATTCTTCCTGGGAATTCTTCCAAAACAAACTGCTCTCTCTCATGCACAGATTTATCCCATCTCGTCTTTAGTTGTTATACCCTTCCTCCCTTCCATGGTACACTGAATCTTGTGGTGAGGCAGTTGCCCTGAAACAACTAGCCTTTGCCTCTTGGAAGGCAAATCCAACTGAAGGCAATCTCAGTTCCTTCCACCAAGCTCGGAACAAGTGTGTCCACCCTCAGCAGTGCCAGGAATCACTATGAACTCTCAAACCTGTCTCCTTCCTCCAAATCCTGGTGGCTTCTGGTCAAATCCGTTTCTGGTGTTTGTTCCCCCTCCATCCCCTCCCTTACCTTAACCGCCTACACAGTTGACACCGCACATGACAAAGCCGAATGCCTCAACTCTGTGTTTGCCTCAAAATGTTGTGTCCCAATCTCTCTATCAATCTATCTCTCTCTGGTCCTACCTTAACCAGTCGAACCCAACTGCACCTGGACTCTGTGTCCTTCTCTCCTGACAAGGTGGAGAGTTTTTGTCAAACCTCGACTCTGATTCAGCAACTGGACCAGACGGCATCAGCCGACGGGTCCTAAAATCCTGCTCTGCCGCACTATCTCACCCTCTCTCTGTTCTTTTCGCCCTCTCTTTTGCTCAAGGTCATCTGCCAGCATCTTGGAAATCAGAAAACATTACTGCATAACACAAAAAGGTGCAAAAACAGATCCTTGCGACAACAGACCAATCAGCCTGCTCCCAATTATCAGCAACGTCATGGAATCCACCATTGCTTTGGACATCAAATCCTTCCTCTAATCCAATGGCTTGATCTCCAATCATCAATTTGGATTCAGACCAGGTCCTTCGACTCTGGACATGTCGCTTCTGCTGTCTCAACAATGGATGGAGGTCCTCAATGCCAAACAGGAAATCAGAGCTGTTTCCCTTGACATACCACGTGCCTTCGATATGGTCTGGCACCCAGCTCTGCTCACCAAACTCTCCTCCTCTGGTATCCATGGAAATCTCCACACATGGCTTGTGGACCTCCTCTCTGGTCGTGGTCAACGTGTGGCCCTGAATGGATTTCTCTCAGCTCCCTTTCCTGTTCTGGCTGGAGTTCCCCAAGGTAGTGTTCTGGACCCTGTGCTTTTTCTGGTCTTCGTCAATGATCTCTCCGACTCTCTGGAAAATCCTCTCCATCTCTTTGCTGATGACTCCAATCTCTGCCACTCCATTCCTCATCCCTCAGATCGGCAATCTGCAGCTTCCTCACTCTCTGCAGACCTGGACAAAATCACAGACTGGTCAAACAAGTGGAACATATCTTTCAATCCTGACAAATCTCACACTCTTAATATGTCTCTCCGAAAAGACCACCTGGAAAACCCTCCCATCCACTTTCTCAACAATCCACTCCACGAAGTTCTGTCGCTCAAGCTTTTGGGTCTCACTATCTGCCATGATCTTTCTTGGGAAAACCACATTTCCAAGCTGGCCTCCAAAGCCAGTCGCCGACTGGGCATCCTCCGTCGTGCGAAGTCCTTCCTTGGCACACCTGAGCTCCTCACCACATACAAGGCTTTCATCCGCAGCTCAATGGAATACTGTTCCCCCCTCTGGGCTGGTGCTCCTGCCTCACACCGAGCTCGGCTTCACGCTGTTGAAACCAAAGCTTTCAGAATCATTGGAATCTCCTGCGATGAAGCTAACTCCGAGGGCGTTTCACTCACTCACCGCAGGCAGGTTGGTGGTCTTTCGGTCTTCTACCGACTCCTCTCCGGCCTTGCTCCCCCAGCTCTCTCTGCGCTCTATCCCCCAAATATTCCTGCAGGTCGCACAAGATCTGCTAGCAACCCTCTTATGGTTAAACTGCCAAAATCTAGGCTCTCTGCTCACCTTCACTCTTTCATTCCCCTTTTCTCCCGCCTCTGGAACAAACTCCCCCACTCCCTTCAATCCCACTCCTCCCTCCAAGTCTTTAAAACAGTTGTCCACCACCATCTCTTACCATCCAAAACCCTGATCTTTTCTACCCCCGCTAATTCACCCCAGATCCACTTTTTTGAAATTCCAACTTTTTTCCTGGAAGTTCTTGCAGTGTTCATATTGTTACGGTCCGCGGTTAAGGATGTTATGTTTGCCGAGCGGAGGCTCCGCGACCGAACAGTTGTTCCCCGACTAAACCCGATTCACCCAAACGTTGGCCGTATCGCACCACAGATATTCAATGGGGAAAAGACTAAGACGACGAATGCAAAGAGGAAGAAGAAGACGAGAAAAGGGTTGAAAATACTACTAAATTTATTTACTATTTACAGGCTCAAAATAACCAAGGAGAAGGAAAGATAAGAAAATAATATACAGAAGCTTTTAGAGACACAGGGAAAACACTAGCTTATACAGACTTAATTACCTACCCAGGACAGAACAAACAAAGACGACTCACACGGGGAATGATGATAGGAATTGGCTGGAAGGAGAGGAAAGTCCAATTTGTTCGGCAGCACGAATCGGCGCGTTCGGCAGCCGCCGTCCCTTCGCGGCCCTGCTCCAAACTGCCGTCCAGGCCCCAAACGGCTGTCGAGTCTTGTTGCTGCTGTAGACGCTGCTGCTGGCGAGCAAGGTGACGAATAGCAGGCTTTGTGCTTCCCTGGATGATCTTCTGCTTTTGGACCTCATGACTCAGCCCTGCTCTGACGACCCAGCTCTTTCCTGTCCACCTCACCGCGCAGCTCAGCTCAGCCTTTCAGCTCATCTCTTGGACTCATCTGCTTGTCTCCTTGGGGAACGTCCCGCGGCGGGTTATATAGGCCCCGCCCTTCACCCTTTGCGAACCTCCCCCAAGCATTCTCTCTCCGCCCTCTCAAGCCAAACCCCTCGTTCTGGGTTGGATGAGCGGGGCCGACTTACTCCTCCCCTCTATGACGAGGTGGAGACCCGCCTTCCTTCCCCAACCCTGCCTCGTGGTCAATGGCGGCTTTGGAGGGGATGTAATTGCCAAATTGAGGCTTGGCCATTACGAAAGGGGAAATGGAGGTTTTTGGGATTGGGAATGAAGGGAATCTATCTCTTTTACTCGGTGCAATGGAGTGTCATGTTAATGGACGACAAGGCCTTACTCTAAAACACATAATAAGGATATAAACTGCTGAACAAGGGTTTTATCGGGTCCTGCAATGTGGTGTTTCATGGAATAACTACCGGGACGCCCTTTTTACTTTTACACAACACTGGAGGCAGGAGGCGCAGAATAAACAATAATAATAATAAAGCACACAATAAAAAAAATACAGTCCTCATATCCGCAACAATATGTTTTATACCTCTCCCACCTTCCCCCAAGCCCTCTCCTTCCCACAGTGCTCTAGATGTCCTTGCTCTCAAATGTTGTGTTTGTGTCCTTCCCCCTCTCTCCCCATCTTGTCTACCGCTCCCCTTATTTTGTGTTTTATGTGTCGGTTTGCCTTTTTGTGTGATTAATGTTAGCTCTTTCATGAGCCTCGATCTTGTATACAAAAAAAAAAAAAAGTGTTGCGGGAGGCTGAGGTTGAAGTTATGAAGCCGGTGTCAGACCTTCGCTGTTAGACTCCGAAGTCAAGGGAGTGATTGGAATATAATGCAACAAATGTATTGGCATTGTGGTTGGACTCTACCATACAACGCCACCATGAAGGACTTTTATTCCCACATTAAGCCTCTGGGTGACGCACATCGGGGGAATGCCATGAACGATCTGCCGCATAGTCACGCACGGCGGTAAGGCGTCCCGCACACTCGGCACTCGTATCGGCCTTTCTCTCGGCCTCATGTTGACCTGGGAATTGTTTTCCAGAGAATTGAGCTCTCCACTTTTCGGACTCACAGGAGAGCCACACGGGTGGGGAAATTGCTCGACGGCCACTTGGATTGCGTTCAATAGATTTATAATGCGGGGGGATTATGGAAAAACCTGTAACCGGTGTCAAATATTCGACTGATAGTTCCAGCAATCTCGTTGTGCCAATATTTCTTATAAACAGTCGGACACGTGTTACCACGATTTGCCACTTTGACCGTTTCGCCGAAAAAGGTGCGGATGGCAATCGGCCTCCGAGGCTTTCCTATAATTCCTGGGTCAGAATTTGAAGGCTCAATTTTAACCATGTCTGGGGATGGGAGGGCGGAAGCAAGGCCTTGCACAAGTCTATCCTTTAAAATTGTGACACTTGCCATGTTTCTTGCATTTGAATTGTGACGCCACCTCTGCAATCGCACCGTTGAGGTGTTTATAAATGTATTAGACTATATGTGATTCGATTTATTTAGTGAACTGGGGAGAAGTGTTTGTGGCTTTGGAGGTCAGTGACACCATAGTGGAGATAAATAATTCTGGCCAGACCGCTCACATATTTCCCCAAATGACGAAGTGTGATTCAAGTCACAAAGTTTCAAGTCAAAGTGGAAGTTCTGAACGAATGAGACGTAAATCTTTTGGACAATTCATCAATCTGAAACACATTTTTTCCTTCTTTTTTTTTTTAGTTAAAATTTTAGCTTCCTTTCCCTTTTCAGAGGACCCACTTTACTGCCAGGCCCAAATTACCTGGAGGCATCTAAATGTTTACCACAAAGTGTGGAGCAGAACCATTGCGGGCCTGACACGGTCATCCGATTAATCTTTTCCTGTGTCCATGAATGAGGCAGCTGCATTTTTACCAACAATCTGTTAGCTTGCTTTCTACAACCTTGGAATCCAAATCATGAATACTGCTGCCTTCACCTGGATTTGAACCGCAAATCTCAAGGGTAGAAGTTCAACGTCGTCGCCCTACCTGTAATAGGGCCCTACCATCTACAAATGATTATATCAACGACCCTATTGGTGTAATATTGCATCATGTTTTACAGATTTGCCTATTTAGTATTCCTACGTGAAGCAGGTGCTCATGGGGTTGGAAGCACAAGTTGAAATCTTATTTTCTACATTGACTTATCCATTGTCTTTAGATCTCCTTGTAATTTATATGAAAGCATGCTGACGTGTCTTAATGCCTTTGCCTTGCATATAGTTTGTGTGCAAGCTCTGCTACAAGCTTTAGATCACTGCACATGAAACAGCAACAAAATCCTTTTTTTTAAATGGATATCCTTTATAAGCAGGGCGACATTTGTTGAAAGGGCAGTAATGTGGTTTGAACAATGAATCTGTCTCAGCAGGCTTGAAGGACAAGGTAATTGTTGCTTTATTTATGTAACTTTTTACAACGGTCAATAATTTAACATCAAACGTACATCATCTCATAAATGCGCAACATTATATGGTACTCTCCGTGTAGCTTCAGACAGACTTAACGATGACACTGATGGCCTGTGGAATGATTTCCACTTCACAATGGCCAATGATGTGTCAAGAACGTGACCGGACTATCGGTAATTTTCTTCTCTCTTGAAAGCTCCTCCAGGCAGGGGAGGTTAGCTGCAGAAGGAAGGTTCCCACACAACCATGCAGATATATAGCAATATATATATATATATATATATATATATATATATATATATATGTATATATTGCTCTTTCTAACCACTGACTGACTGACTGTTGTTAATGTTCAATACCTTCTGGGTGTCGTACAAAGCTACAGTTTGGCATGCCAACAGCCATCAAAGCCGGTACACTGGGAAAATTCAGAGAACCATCGAAAAGCATCAGTGAATGAAAATTACGTAAAAAACCCAGGAACGCATACGTAAAAACTAGAACGGGACTCAGTGGAGATCCCACCTGCGCCTGGTTGGCCATATCACTCAATGGTGAAGAATCACTTTAAAAATTATACTAGCTGGATCCGGATCCAGATCTTCACAAAAATTGAATCAATTCTTCCGTGTCACACGCCCAACCTGTCCACCAAGTTTCGTCCAAATCCATCCATAATTTTTCATATATCCTGCTATGTATCGTTTTTGGCTCTATCTCCCAATGCTGAAGAATCACTTAAAAAATGAAATAATTCTCATATCCGAATCAATATTCAGATCTTCACCAAAATCCAATCGAATCGTCCTTGTCAGACACCCAACCGGTCCACCAGGTTTTGTCCAAATTCGTCCACAACTTTTTGAGATATCCTGCTATGTATAGTTTTTGGACCTATCTCCCAATGGTGAAGAATCACTTTAAAAATTATAGTAGCCGGATCCGAATCCGGATCTTCACCCAAATCGAATCATATCGTAAGTGTCACATACGCTACATCTCTGCCAAATTTTGTCCGCATCCGTCCACAACTTTTTGAGATATTTTGTTCACCAATGGACAGACAGACAAACGGACAGGCAGGGGTGAGAACATAACCTCCAACCACCTTTGGTGGCGAAGGTAAAGAAACAAAAAAAAAACTCAATCTATATCCAGCATTTGAAAATTGTAATTTTTGAAACTGTAAACTGTGAAATAAACATGACAATAATGTCAGTAAATGTAAAAACGAAAAAGCGTCCGTAAATGAAAATTTACATAAAAATCCGTAAATGTGCCGTAAAAAAAACCCTCAATCAATATCTAGCATTTGAAGATTGTATTTTCTACGACTGTAAAATGTGAAATAAAAATCTCAATGAAAATTTATGTAAAAACCCATAAACACATACCGGGGGAAAAAAAAACAAAAAAAAACTTCAATCGGTATCTAGCATTTTAAAATTGGAATTTCAAAAATGGTAAACTATGAAATAAATATGACAAAAATGTCCATAAAGGAAAAGAAAAAGCTTCCACAAATTTAAATTTGTGTCAATAACGGTACACCCATCCAGTAAAAAAAACCTCAATCGATATCTCGCATTTCAAAATTGTAATTTCTGTAACTGCAAAACTGTAAAATAAACCTGGCAATAATGTCCATAAATGAAAAAAAGAAAAGGCATGCGTATATCAAAAATATTTCAAAGGCCTTGAGTATCCCTTGGAGCACAGTCAAGACAATCATTAAGAAGAGGAAGGCGTAGGGGAGAGTGGGGTAAGTTGAGCCTAAGGGTAAGTTGAGCCACCCCATGTTTCTTAGAAAGTGAAATATTTGAAGGTGTGAGAGCGCCATCTATACTTTCATAGCAACAGTCTTTCTTCCTGAGTACACATGCAGAGGAATATGAAGCAGGGGTAAGTAAGATCTAATGAAATTTGTATTTTTTTCAGAATTTCCCAAACTTTGAGTTATGGTGTTTTGAGGATGATAACAATAGAATAAAAAAAAAAAAAAAAAAATAGAATTGATAAAAATTGATAACAATAGAATTAATGGAAGCTTAATGAATTGTTTATGTAGTAATGTGAACATGAATGGTGTAGATTATTTACCTGAGAGTATGAATTGTAAATTGAATCAATACGTGAAATGAGCATGTTTATATTCAAAACGGCGCCCGTGGGGTAAGATGATCAATTGGGTCGGGTCAAGTTGAGCCATGGCTCATCTTACCCCATGAACATGTGTGCAAGATAAAGTTACTGCTTTATACGCAAGTTGGAGTTGAAAACTGTAGTTCTTGGAACATTGATACCTGTGTATAGATCTAAATCCTATTCCTAAGAATGATTTATGTAAATATTTTTGCATTAATCACAGGTAAATGGTAAAATGCCTTGGGACTATAAAAGGAAGACAGCACGTGGTTGTTCTTCATAATTATTTGAAATACAAACCAGTTCATCAGCATATCTGACTGATAAATCTTGCCGATTACATATGTATGAACATTCAGCCAAAGTTTACTGATAATTCATGTGTCTTACCAATAATCAGAACACAATACATGTATAATTATTTCAGTTCAAACTGTTAAATTTCATTAGATCAATTACATCATGTTACTTTCTAATAGACACGAGGTGCTTCTTACATGTGCGTAAATTTCACACAAGGGAAAGGAGCATTTATCAAGTTTCAATAATTGAACTGAAAAATCTGATCTGAAAAACGTGAACATTTACAGGAAACTACTTTGTCTTGTTTTGCATTGTTAAAGCTATAAGCAACAGCTTTTGCGTGATTGTTAAAAAAATGTGTATTCATTAATACGTCATGCATTCCCAGTTTCATTGGGTTTTCTCAGTGTTTTATCAATATAATAAGCTTTTCCAGTGGATCTGGACTTAAACTTTTTGTCTCAAACTTGTTTTATTGCTGTTCTGTCCTGTATTGAGCCGGTGAATTTGATGGGACACAAAATGTTTCATGCTGGTTTTTTCTTGTGGCTCAACTTACCCACTGGCTCAAGTTACCCCGAACCCATGATCAACTTGCCCCATCATTGGGGCAAAATGAGCCATTAGACAACTTTTTTTTGAAGGCCTCTGCTAATTAATTACATGAAAATGAAATGGTAACATGTGTATGAGAGGAGAAGCAAGTATTTACACCATCATAATCACTATGGCTCTGATGCACAGCACTTTATATTTGATGTCCAGAAGGGCATTACTGAAAAATGGCTCATCTTACCCCACTCTCCCCGATGGTACCACCAAGACCCTGCCTAGATCAGGACGTCCCTCCAAACTGGATGACCGAGAAAGGAGGAGACGAATCAGAGAGGACACCAAGAGGCAAATGGCAACTTTTGATGAGCCAAAGGCCTTTATGGCAAAGACTGGTCACTGTGTGCATGTAACAACAATATCCCAAGCACTCCACTAGTCAGGCCTGTACAGTAAGGTGTCAAGAAGGAAGCCATTACTCAAAAAGCCCACCTAGAGTCCCATTTGAGGGATGCAAAACAACACTATGGAGATTCTGAAGCCATGTGGCAAAACGTTTTATGGTCTGACAAAACCAAGATGGAACTTTTTGGCCGAAATGAAAAACGTTACATTTGGCACAAACCCAACACAGCACATCACCCAAAGAACACCGTCCCTACTGTGAAGCATGGTGGTGGCAGCATCATGTTATGGGGATGTTTCTCATCAGCAGGGACTGGGGCACTTGTCAGGACAGAAAGGAAAATAGATGGAGCAAAATACAGAAACGTCCTAGAGGAAAACCTGCTGCCCTCTGCAAGAAAGCTGAAATTGGGACGAAGTTCACCTTTCATCATGACAACGACCCAAACCACACAGCCAAAGCTACACGGGAGTGGCTAAGGAACAAAATGATAAATGTGCTTTAGTGGCCCAGTCAGAGTTCCGACCTAAATCCAATCAAAAATCTGTGGCATGACTTGAAGATTGCTGTCTATCAACGCTCCCCACACAACTTTACTGGGATTGAACATTTTTGTCCATAAGAATATTGCCAAATCAAGGTGTGCAAAGTTGGTAGAGACTTATCCCAACAGACTCACAGCTGTAATTGCTGTCAAAGGTGCTTCCACCAAGTATTAACTCAGGGGGGTGGACACCTATCCAACCAAGATAATCTAGTTTTGTATTTTCAATTAACTTTCTGAAATTTGTAGAATTTGTTTTTAACTTGGAAGTTGTGGTTTATGATGTGTAAATAAAGGTGGAAAAGTCTGATTTAATGCATTTTATTTCCAGGCTATAAGGCAACAAAAGGTGAAAAATTTGAAAGGGGTGTAGACTTTCTATTGGCACTGTATATACAGTGAATTCAGAAAGTATTCAGACCCCTTCACTTTTTTCACATTTTGTTATGTTGCAGCCTCATGCTGAAATCGTTTAAATTCATTTTTTCCCTCATCAATCTACACTCAATACCCCACAATGACAAAGACAAAACAGGGTTTTAGAAAGTTTTGCAAATTTATTAAAAATAAAAAACTGAAATATCACATTGACATAAGTATTCAGACCCTTTGCTATGACACTTGAAATTTAGCTCAGGTGCCTCCCATTTCTCTTGATCATCTTTGAGATGTTTCTACACCTTGATTGGAGTCCACCTGTGGTAAATTCAATTGATTGGACATGATTTGGAAAGGCACACACCTGTCTATATAAGGTCTCACAGCTGACAATGCATATCAGAGCAAAAACCAAGTTATGAGGTCGAAGGAACTGCCTCCAGAGCTCAGAGACAGGATTGTGTCGAGGGACAGATCTGGGGAAGCACACAAAAAACATCTCTGCTGCATTGAAGGTTCCCAAGAGCACAGTGGCCTTCATCATTCTTAAATGGAAGAAGTTTGGAACAACCAGGACTCTTCCTAGAGCCCGGCCAAACTGAGCAATCGGGGGAGAAGGGCCTTGGTAAGAGAGGTGACCAAGAACCCGATGGTCACTCTGGCTGAGCTACAGAGATCCTGTGTGGAGATGGGAGAAACTTCCAGAAGGACAACCATCACTGCAACACTCCACCAATCTGGGCTTTATGGCAGAGTGGCCAGACGGAAGCCTCTCCTCAGTGAAAGACACATGAAAGCCCACAGAATCTTGTTTCTCACTAGTATAGGCATATTTGGAATTTCGTGTATTTTTTTTGTTAAAAGCAAAAACTCAATTGATTTTGTAAGAAGGTATCATAAGCTTTAAAAAAATTAGGGTGGCATTTTTTCTGAACATTCTAAGACTATGAAATCCAAGATGGCGTCCAAAATGGCCGCCGAACACTAATAATGCGATATCTTCGCGAGTACATGTGATACAATTACAAATAAAGTGTCTAAATATATGTTTTCTGAGACCAGGAATCGAATGGAATCATCAAATTATGTTATATTATATGTATGATCTACATGCCAAATTCCAAAATGGCCACCGCGCACCCGCAATGTAAACTATACCTTCTCCCTTCGCATGTAATTACAAACAAAGTATCTATTTAAAGACATGTATTTTTCACAAAGAATACATAATTAACAAGCCAACAAACAGATCTAAATAAAATGAAATACTTGATTTACTGTTCAATCTCTTAAAACGTTTAAACAGGAAGATGCAAAAAGTCATACTGATTAAATGCCTGGCTTTCATTTAGGATTTTAAACAATGGATATCAAGTGAATTATAATTTTGTGAATGTCATAGAAAGTAACACCTCAATCTTCAGTCTTCATTTATCCCTGGTTGGACAGTTTTGTTGTTGCAGCTGAAAACCCAGCATCCACAAACTTCCGTACATGGGATATTGTTCTTGCGACAGCTGCACCTTCCTTCGTATCCATCCACGTTTGCACCCGCACTTTATGAGGTGCAATACTGCTTCAGGAGCTGGTGGATTCAAACAGCGAACTGGAGAGAAGTGACTTGAAACTGCATCAAATGTCCAACCAAATGCAGCTGGTGCTGGGGGGCACGGGTGAGTTTCACAAGCTTTTCTCCAAATCATGGATATGTAATGTGCCCGACGAATGTGTAAGTCCAGTGAACCAGAAGTTGGTGGTAGGTTTTCTCCTTCGGCTGCACGATTTGAGTAGAGGAACCAACGGAGCTCATTCACTTTTGTGTAGATTTTGGATCGATACAAAATACAGACAAAGCGTTCCAACTGAGAGCATACATCAGCGGGCAGATCAATGTCATCATTCCCGAGCATTGCTAGTGCATCCAGGATCTCATCATCACAAGACATAAATGCCTTGAAGCACGAGTCTTTGGTTCTGCCAGCAAATCTACCAGACATATCGGAACCTGTCAGAGCATGAAAACCTAACAGTGCAGAAGCGCGCTTTGGTCCTAAGTTGTTGTATATGCTCCGCACAGAAATGTTCCTCTTCAGCCTGCCCTTTCCCGTAAGGAAGGTTGTAGACGTTGGTAAGTTTGGATACATGTAGACAAGCAACAAAAAGACGTCTGTGTCTGGGGAACTGACAACAAGTTCTGCTTCATTGAGAACAGTTAGAGCATGCAGTACAAGCAAAGTGTCTGCCTCTTCTTGGCTGTGAGTGAGGAGCGAGTCTGGGATATCAACATTGCCCTTGGTTTGTGTTCCTGAGGTCACCATAAGTTGTTTCAGTCTGTTGTTGGAGCTCTTGCTGTGACATACAACTTTGTCAGCCAAACAGTCGGTCAGTTGTCCTTTGGCGCGGATATCTGATAAGAAGTCCTTCAGGGAAATATGTTGGATTAAAGTGTTGTCCTTCACGTGGTAATATGTTGACTTTCCCTTGGTCCTCTTTGTCCTCATCTGTTCCTTGAGCGATGTTTTGATGTACCGGTCGAACACCAATCTGACCTCATCATATTGTGCTGCCATGTTACAGATTATCTGGAGAAAGGCATCTGCAAAGTCTTGGCATGTTTTCATTTGTTCCGTTTTGATAACTGAATTTACCACAGCCATCCCATCAAAAATGATCACTCGGTGTGCTGACGATTCATCTGTTGGGTCAACATTTGTATGTTCCACTGCTGTGTCTGCCACCTGCAAGGGTACTTGGATTGCTTGGATTGCCTCATTTCTGTCAGCTTGAACATGTTGTGTGTTACTGTCCAGCTTCTCAAGATGATGAAGTATTGATGCCTTATCGTACGCCAGCAGGAGGGATCCATCTGAAGCAAATAGTGATCGAGGCACCACACCAAACTCATAAGTTCCGATGCATTCCTTGAGATTCAGCTCTGGTCGACTTCTTGAAATAACAATGAACCGTTGCAACAGTCCTCGCTCTTCTTTGATTTTGACCACCTTGTCTCCCATTCGGATTTCTGCCATTGCATTGGCACTTTTGAAGGTACCCAGTTTCTTTTTGGTCATTTTGTCCCACACAGAAAGTTTTCCTTCCGTTAGGCGTTCAGTGACGAAACCTTCAAACATCCGTTGCCCAATCTCATCACGCCGAAGGATGTCGTTGGTAGCAGTTTCATTCATAACTGCTTTGGTGAGCAGGTTGTAGATCTCATCCTCATCAGCGGATTCAAATGGGTTTCCATGCTCGTGAAATACTGCACTGAGTTTGACAAACCTTTTATGCGATTCTTTAATGTAGAGAATTCTGTTTCCCCATATAAACATCGAACATCAGTTGTTGTAATTACTTTCTCTACTGAAGGCAAAGAAGGACGAAGCACATAGTTTGTATAATCTGTTTGCTTGCTGCTCAACTGGCAAATAAAGCATAGTTCAAAATCCACCGTTTTTGACTTCTTGTTAGATGAAGACTCTGCCATTTTGCTTAATCTAAGGTCTCTAAGCTATGTTATCCTGGGTGATGGTTGCTGTGGGTACTTGCAACCTGCAAAAGAAGAAAAGAATATGTTAGTACACCATAAAATGGACAAGTGGAACCTTAACACTATAAAGCGAACAAACTGCTGCCGGTGACTGGATCCGAACGTCAATTTTCCGGCCGCCATGTTGAAATAAAAAAGGCAGCCTCTGTCTGAAATTGTGCAAAATAAAAAGATTAGTAGTCAAGTGGAAGTTATTGTTATTATAGTCACCTCTATATACAAGTAACAGGCAGTTCATGCTGAAAACAAAAATATTTAAACCACATTAAGTTAATTTTAGCGTCAAATTTAGGGCGTTTTGCTACGGTGGCGGCCATCTTGGATTTCAGGCCATTAGAATGTTCAGAAAAAATGCCACCCTAAATTTTTTTTAAGCTTATGATACCTTCTTACAAAATCAAGTGAGTTTTTGCTTTTAACAAAAAAAATACACGAATTTTTTTTTCATGACAAATATGCCTACAGTACACAGTCTGAGAGTCCTTCAGGTGCTTTTTTGCAAACTCCAGGCGGGCTTTCATGTGTCTTTCACTGAGGAGAGGCTTCCGTCTGGCCACTCTGCCATAAAGCCCAGATCGGTGGAGTGTTGCAGTGATGGTTGTCCTTCTCGAAGTTTCTCCCATCTCCACACAGGATCTCTGGAGCTCAGACAGAGTGACCATCGGGTTTTCGGTCACCTCTCTTACCAAGGCCCTTCTGCCCCGATTGCTCAGTTTGGCCGGGCGGCCAGCTCTAGGAAGAGTCCTGGTTGTTCCAAACTTCTTCCATTTAAGAATTATGGAGGCCACTGTGCTCTTGGGAACCTTCAATGCAGCAGAGATTTTTTTTGTGTGCTTCCCCAGATCTGGGCCTCGACACAATCCTGTCTCTGAGCTCTGCAGGCAGTTCCTTCGACCTCATGACTTGGTTTTTGCTCTGATATGCATTGTCAGCTGTGAGACCTTATATAGACAGGTGTGTGCCTGTCGAAATCATGTCCCATCAATTGAATGTGCCACAGGTGGACTCCAATCAAGGTGTAGAAACATCTCAAAGATGATCAAGAGAAATGGGAGGCCCCCGATCTAAATTTCAAGTGTCATAGCAAAGGGTCTGAATACTTATGTCAATGTGATATTTCACCTTTTTCTTTTTAATAAATTTGCAAAACTTTCTAAAAGCCTGTTTTCTCTTTGTTATTATTGGGTATTAGCAAGGATGCACGTCTTCGACGGGTGCAAATTCGAAGGATTCTTAAAATTCTTGCTGAGGAGATCTTTGCCAGAGAGAAATTTCTTCAGGAAGGGAGGAAGGGCAGGGAAAGGCTCAAGGACGACTTTCCCATTGTTGCAGCACACACCTTTGGTCTCTCCTTCGAACTTGTAAGCAGCGCAGTGAGTGCAGACTTGGTCCATTCGGCCGATGTCTGCATGAGTTGTTGGGTCAGCCGAGTCATACGTGAATGCCTCCCTTTTGTTCTTTGGTGTCCGGGCCCGAGCTCGTGCTTCTGCAGTGTGGCGACGCTTTGCCTCGTGTCTTGCATCACACTCTTCCTCAGTCTCATTTACTCGCTGTTGTTGTTGCCGATGAGCCTGTTCATTGAGCCTGATCGATCGTGCATCTTGTGTCTCATTTATTCGCTGTTGTTGTTGCCAATGAGCCGGTTCATTAAGCCTGGTCGACCGCTCATCTTTTGTCTCATTTATTAGCTGTTGTTGTTGGCGATTGGCCTGTTCATTAAGCCTGGCCGATCGCCTATCTTGTGTCTCATTTACTCTCTGTTGTTGTTGCCGATTGGCCTGTTCATTAAGCCTGGTCGACCGCTCATCTTGTCTCTCATTTATTTGCTGTTGTTTTTGCCGATGAGCCGGTTCATTAAGCCTGGTCGATCGCCTACCTGTGTCTCATTTACTAGCGCTTGTTTTTGCCGATGAGCCCGTTCATCAAGCCTTGCCGATCGCTCATCTTGTGTCTCATTTACTCGCTGTTGTTGTTGCCGATGAGCCTGTTCATTGAGCCTGGCCGATCGCTCATCTTGTGTCCCATTTACTCGCTGTTGTTGTTGCCGATGAGCCTGTACATTAAGCCTGGTCGATCGCTCATCTTGTGTCTCATTTACTCGCTGTTGTTGTTGCCGATGAGCCTGTTCATTAAGCCTGGTCGATCGCTCATCTTGTGTCTCATTTACTCGCTGTTGTTGTTGCCGATGAGCCTGTTCATTAAGCCTGGTCGAGCGCTCATCTTGTGTCCCATATATTCGCTGTTGTTGTTGCCGATGAGCCTGTTCATTAAGCCTGGTGGATCACTCATCTTGTGTCCCATTTACTCGCTGTTGTTGTTGCCGATGAGCCTGTTCATTAAGCCTGGTGGATCACTCATCTTGTGTCTCATTTACTCGCTGTTGTTGCCGATGAGCCTGTTCATTAAGCCTGGTCGAGCGCTCATCTTGTGTCCCATTTACTCGCTGTTGTTGTTGCCGATGAGCCTTTTCATTAAGCCTGGTCGGTCGCTCATCTTGTGTCTCATTTAGTCGCTGTTGTTGTTGCCGATGGGCCTGTTCATTAAGCCTGGTCGATCGCTCATCTTGTGTCTCATTTAGTTGCTGTTGTTGTTGCCGATGAGCCTGTTCATTAAGCCTGGTCGATGGCCTATCTTGTGTCTCATTTATTCGCTGTTGTTGTTGACGATGAGCCGGTTCATGAAGCCTGGCCGATCGCTCATCTTGTATCTCATTTACTCGCTGTTGTTGTTGCCGATGAGCCTGTTCATTAATCCTGGCCGATCGCTCATCTTGTGTCTCATTTACTCGCTGTTGTTGTTGCCGATGAGCCGGTTCATTAAGCCTGGTCGACCGCGCATCTTTTGTCTCATTTATTAGCTGTTGTTGTTGGCGATTGGCCTGTTCATTAAGCCTGGCCGATCGCCTATCTTGTGTCTCATTTACTCTCTGTTGTTGTTGCCGATTGGCCTGTTCATTAAGCCTGGTCGACCGCTCATCTTGTCTCTCATTTATTCGCTGTTGTTGTTGCCGATGAGCCGGTTCATTAAGCCTGGTCGATCGCTCATCTTGTGTCTCATTTAGTCGCTGTTGTTTTTGCCGATGAGCCTGTTCATTAAGCCTGGTCGATCGCTCATCTTGTGTCTCATTTAGTCGCTGTTGTTGTTGCCGATGAGCCGGTTCATTAAGCCTGGTCGATCGCTCATCTTGTGTCTCATTTAGTCACTGTTGTTGTTGCCGATGAGCCGGTTCATTAAGCTTGGTCGATCGCTCATCTTGTGTCTCATTTACTCGCTGTTGTTGTTGCCGATGAGCCTGTTCATTGAGCCTGGTCGACCGCGCATCTTGTGTCTCATTTATTAGCTGTTGTTATTGGCGATTGGCCTGTTCATTAAGCCTGGCCGATCGCTCATCTTGTCTCTCATTTATTCGCTGTTGTTGTTGCCGATGAGCCGGTTCATTAAGCCTGGTCGATCGCTCTTGTGTCTCATTTACTCGCAGTTGTTGTTGCCAATGAGCCTGTTCATTAAGCCTGGCCGATCGCTCATCTTGTGTCTCATTTACTCGCTGTTGTTGTTGCCGATGAGCCTGTTCATTAAGCCTGGTCGATCGCCTGTCTTGTGTCTCATTTACTCGCTGTTGTTGTTGCCGATGAGCCTGTTCATTAAGCCTGGTCGACCGCTCATCTTGTGTCTCATTTATTAGCTGTTGTTATTGGCGATTGGCCTGTTCATTAAGCCTGGCCGATCGCCTATCTTGTGTCTCATTTACTCTCTGTTGTTGTTGCCGATTGGTCTGTTCATTAAACCTGGTCGACCGCTCATCTTGTGTCTCATTTATTCGCTGTTGTTGTTGCCAATGAGCTGTTTCATTAAGCCTGGTCGACCGCTCATCTTGTGTCTCATTTATTAGCTGTTGTTGTTGGCGATTGGCCTGTTCATTAAGCCTGGCCGATCGCCTATCTTGTGTCTCATTTACTCTCTGTTGTTGTTGCCGATTGGCCTGTTCATTAAGCCTGGTCGACCGCTCATCTTGTCTCTCATTTATTCGATGTTGTTTTTTCCGATGAGCCGGTTCATTAAGCCTGGTCGATCGCCTATCTGTGTCTCATTTACTAGCGCTTGTTTTTGCCGATGAGCCCGTTCATCAAGCCTTGCCGATCGCTCATCTTGTGTCTCATTTACTCGCTGTTGTTGTTGCCGATGAGCCTGTTCATTGAGCCTGGCCGATCGCTCATCATGTCTCATTTACTCGCTGTTGTTGTTGCTGATGAGCCTGTTCATTAAGCCTGGCCGATCGCTCATCTTGTGTCTCATTTACTCGCTGTTGTTGTTGCTGATGGGCCTGTTCATTAAGCCTGGTCGATCGCGCATCTTGTGTCTCATTTACTCGCTGTTGTTGTTGCCGATGAGCCTGTTCATTAAGCCTGGTCGATCGCCTATCTTGTGTCTCATTTACTCGCTGTTGTTGTTGCCGATGAGCCTGTTCATTAAGCCTGGTCGACCGCTCATCTTGTGTCTCATTTATTAGCTGTTGTTGTTGGCGATTGGCCTGTTCATTAAGCCTGGCCGATCGCCTATCTTGTGTCTCATTTACTCTCTGTTGTTGTTGCCGATTGGCCTGTTCATTAAGCCTGGTCGACCGCTCATCTTGTGTCTCATTTATTCGCTGTTGTTGTTGCCAATGAGCCAGTTCATTAAGCCTGGTCGACCGCGCATCTTGTGTCTCATTTATTAGCTGTTGTTGTTGGCGATTGGCCTGTTCATTAAGCCTGGCCGATCACCTATCTTGTGTCTCATTTACTCTCTGTTGTTGTTGCCGATTGGCCTGTTCATTAAGCCTGGTCGACCGCTCATCTTGTCTCTCATTTATTCGCTGTTGTTTTTGCCGATGAGCCGGTTCATTAAGCCTGGTCGATCGCCTATCTGTGTCTCATTTACGAGCGGTTGTTATTGCCGATGAGCCTGTTCATTAAGCCTGGTCGATCGCGCATCTTGTGTCTCATTTATTCGCTGTTGTTGTTGCCGATGAGCCGGTTCATTAAACCTAGTCGATCGCCTATTTTGTGTCTCATTTACTCGCTGTTGTTGATGCCGATGAGCCTGTTCATTAAGCCTGGTCGATCGCCTATGTTGTGTCTCATTTACTCGCTGTTGTTGTTGCCGATGAGCCGGTTCATTAAGCCTGGTCGATCGCCTATTTTGTGTCTCATTTACTCGCTGTTGTTGTTGCCTATGAGCCTGTTCATTAAGCCTGGTCGATCGCTCATCTTGTGTCTCATTTACTTGCTGTTGTTGTTGCCGATGAGCCTGATCATTAAGCCTGGTCGATCGCTCATCTTGTCTCATTTACTCGCTGTTGTTTTTGCCGATGAGCCTGTTCATTAAGCCTGGTCGATCGCTCATCTTGTGTCTCATTTACTCGCTGTTGTTGTTGCCGATGAGCCTGTTCATTAAGCCTGGTCGATCGCTCATCTTGTCTCATTTAGTCGCTGTTGTTGTTGCTGATGAGCCTGTTCATTGAGCCTGGTTGATCGCTCATCTTGTGTCTCATTTACTCGCTGTTGTTGTTGCCGATGAGCCGGTTCATTGAGCCTGGTCGATCGCTCATCTTGTGTCTCATTTACTCGCTGTTGTTGTTGCCGATGAGCCTGTTCATTAAGCCTGGTGGATCGCTCATCTTGTGTCTCATTTACTCGCTGTTGTTGTTGCCGATGAGCCGGTTCATTAAGCCTGGTCGATCGCTCATCTTGTGTCTCATTTACTCGCTGTTGTTGTTTCCGATGAGCCTGTTCATTGAGCCTGGGCGATCGCTCATCTTGTGTCTCATTTACTCGCTGTTGTTGCCGATGAGCCTGTTCATTGAGCCTGGTCGGTCGCTCATCTTGTGTCTCATTTACTCGCTGTTGTTGTTGCCGATGAGACTGTTCATTAAGCCTGGTCGATCGCCTATCTGTGTCTCATTTACTCGCTGTTGTTGCCGATGAGCCTGTTCATTAAGCCTGGTCGATCGCCTTTCTTGTGTCTCATTTACTTGCTGTTGTTGTTGCCGATGAGCCTGTTCATTGAGCCTGGTCGATCGCTCATCTTGTGTCTCATTTACTCGCTGTTGTTTTTTTCCGATGAGCCTGTTTATTGAGCCTGGTCGATCGCCTATCTTGTGTCTCATTTACTCGCTGTTGTTGTTGCCGATGAGCCAGTTCATTAAGCCTGGTCGATCGCCTATCTTGTGTCTCATTTACTCGCTGTTGTTGCCGATGAGCCTGTTCATTGAGCCTGGTCGGTCGCTCATCTTGTGTCTCATTTACTCGCTGTTGTTGTTGCCGATGAGACTGTTCATTAAGCCTGGTCGATCGCCTATCTGTGTCTCATTTACTCGCTGTTGTTGCCGATGAGCCTGTTCATTAAGCCTGGTCGATCGCCTATCTTGTGTCTCATTCACTCGCTGTTGTTGTTGCCGATGAGCCTGTTCATTAACCCTGGTCGATCGCTCATCTTGTGTCTCATTTACTCGCTGTTGTTGTTGCCGATGAGCCTGTTCATTAAGCCTGGTCGATCGCCTATCTTGTGTCTCATTTACCTGCTGTTGTTGTTGCCGATGAGCCTGTTCACTAAGCCTGGTCGATAGCGCATCTTGTGTCTCATTTACTCGCTGTTGTTGTTGCTGATGGGCCTGTTCATTAAGCCTGGTCGATCGTGCATCTTGTGTGTCATTTACTCACAGTTGTTGTTGCCGATGAGCCTGTTCATTAAGCCTGGCCGATCGCTCATCTTGTGTCTCATTTACTCGCTGTTGTTGTTGCTGATGCGCCAGTTCATTAAGTCTGGTCGATCGCTCATCTTGTGTTTCATTTACTCGCAGTTGTTGTTGCTGATGGGCCAGTTCATTAAGCCTGGTCGATCGCTCACCTTGTGTCTCATTTACTCGCTGTTGTTGTTTCCGATGAGCCTGTTCATTAAGCCTGGTCGATCGCTCACCTTGTGTCTCATTTACTCGTTGTTGTTGTTGCCGATGAGCTGGTTCATTAAGCCTAGCCGATCGCTCACCTTGTGTCTCATTTACTCGCTGTTGTTGTTGCCCGATGGGCCGGTTCATTGAGCCTGGTCGATCGCTCATCTTGTGTCCCATATATTCGCTGTTGTTGTTGCCGATGAGCCTGTTCATTAAGCCTGGTCGATCACTCATCTTGTGTCCCATTTACTCGCTGTTGTTGTTGCCGATGAGCCTGTTCATTAAGCCTGGTGGATCACTCATCTTGTGTCTCATTTACTCGCTGTTGTTGTTGCCGATGAGCCTGTTCATTAAGCCTGGTCGAGCGCTCATCTAGTGTCCCATTTACTCGCTGTTGTTGTTGCCGATGAGCCTTTTCATTAAGCCTGGTCGGTCGCTCATCTTGTGTCTCATTTAGTCACTGTTGTTGTTGCCGATGAGCCGGTTCATTAAGCCTGGTCGATCGCTCATCTTGTGTCTCATTTACTCGCTGTTGTTGTTGCCGATGAGCCTGTTCATTGAGCCTGCTCGACCGCCTATCTGTGTCTCATTTACTAGCGGTTGTTGTTGCCGATGAGCCTGTTCATTAAGCCTGGTCGATCGCTCATCTTGTCTCTCATTTATTCGCTGTTGTTGTTGCCGATGAGCCGGTTCATTAAGCCTGGTCGATCGCTCATCTTGTGTCTCATTTACTCGCAGTTGTTGTTGCCAATGAGCCTGTTCATTAAGCCTGGCCGATCGCTCATCTTGTGTCTCATTTACTCGCTGTTGTTGTTGCCGCCGATGAGCCTGTTCATTAAGCCTGGTCGATCGCCTGTCTTGTGTCTCATTTACTCGCTGTTGTTGTTGCCGATGAGCCTGTTCATTAAGCCTGGTCGACCGCGCATCTTGTGTCTCATTTATTAGCTGTTGTTATTGGCGATTGGCCTGTTCATTAAGCCTGGCCGATCGCCCATCTTGTGTCTCATTTACTCTCTGTTGTTGTTGCCGATTGGTCTGTTCATTAAACCTGGTCGACCGCTCATCTTGTGTCTCATTTATTCGCTGTTGTTGTTGCCAATGAGCCGGTTCATTAAGCCTGGTCGACCGCTCATCTTGTGTCTCATTTATTAGCTGTTGTTGTTGGCGATTGGCCTGTTCATTAAGCCTGGCCGATCGCCTATCTTGTGTCTCATTTACTCTCTGTTGTTGTTGCCGATTGGCCTGTTCATTAAGCCTGGTCGACCGCTCATCTTGTCTCTCATTTATTTGCTGTTGTTTTTGCCGATGAGCCGGTTCATTGAGCCTGGTCGATCGCTCATCTTGTGTCTCATTTACTCGCTGTTGTTTTTTTCCGATGAGCCTGTTTATTGAGCCTGGTCGATCGCCTATCTTGTGTCTCATTTACTCGCTGTTGTTGTTGCCGATGAGCCAGTTCATTAAGCCTGGTCGATCGCCTATCTTGTGTCTCATTTACTCGCTGTTGTTGCCGATGAGCCTGTTCATTGAGCCTGGTCGGTCGCTCATCTTGTGTCTCATTTACTCGCTGTTGTTGTTGCCGATGAGACTGTTCATTAAGCCTGGTCGATCGCCTATCTGTGTCTCATTTACTCGCTGTTGTTGCCGATGAGCCTGTTCATTAAGCCTGGTCGATCGCCTATCTTGTGTCTCATTCACTCGCTGTTGTTGTTGCCGATGAGCCTGTTCATTAACCCTGGTCGATCGCTCATCTTGTGTCTCATTTACTCGCTGTTGTTGTTGCCGATGAGCCTGTTCATTAAGCCTGGTCGATCGCCTATCTTGTGTCTCATTTACCTGCTGTTGTTGTTGCCGATGAGCCTGTTCACTAAGCCTGGTCGATAGCGCATCTTGTGTCTCATTTACTCGCTGTTGTTGTTGCTGATGGGCCTGTTCATTAAGCCTGGTCGATCGTGCATCTTGTGTGTCATTTACTCGCAGTTGTTGTTGCCGATGAGCCTGTTCATTAAGCCTGGCCGATCGCTCATCTTGTGTCTCATTTACTCGCTGTTGTTGTTGCTGATGGGCCAGTTCATTAAGTCTGGTCGATCGCTCATCTTGTGTTTCATTTACTCGCAGTTGTTGTTGCTGATGGGCCAGTTCATTAAGCCTGGTCGATCGCTCACCTTGTGTCTCATTTACTCGCTGTTGTTGTTTCCGATGAGCCTGTTCATTAAGCCTGGTCGATCGCTCACCTTGTGTCTCAGTTACTCGTTGTTGTTGTTGCCGATGAGCTGGTTCATTAAGCCTAGCCGATCGCTCACCTTGTGTCTCATTTACTCGCTGTTGTTGTTGCCCGATGGGCCGGTTCATTGAGCCTGGTCGATCGCTCATCTTGTGTCCCATATATTCGCTGTTGTTGTTGCCGATGAGCCTGTTCATTAAGCCTGGTCGATCACTCATCTTGTGTCCCATTTACTCGCTGTTGTTGTTGCCGATGAGCCTGTTCATTAAGCCTGGTGGATCACTCATCTTGTGTCTCATTTACTCGCTGTTGTTGTTGCCGATGAGCCTGTTCATTAAGCCTGGTCGAGCGCTCATCTAGTGTCCCATTTACTCGCTGTTGTTGTTGCCGATGAGCCTTTTCATTAAGCCTGGTCGGTCGCTCATCTTGTGTCTCCTTTAGTCACTGTTGTTGTTGCCGATGAGCCGGTTCATTAAGCCTGGTCGATCGCTCATCTTGTGTCTCATTTACTCGCTGTTGTTGTTGCCGATGAGCCTGTTCATTGAGCCTGCTCGACCGCCTATCTGTGTCTCATTTACTAGCGGTTGTTGTTGCCGATGAGCCTGTTCATTAAGCCTGGTCGATCGCTCATCTTGTCTCTCATTTATTCGCTGTTGTTGTTGCCGATGAGCCGGTTCATTAAGCCTGGTCGATCGCTCATCTTGTGTCTCATTTACTCGCAGTTGTTGTTGCCAATGAGCCTGTTCATTAAGCCTGGCCGATCGCTCATCTTGTGTCTCATTTACTCGCTGTTGTTGTTGCCGCCGATGAGCCTGTTCATTAAGCCTGGTCGATCGCCTGTCTTGTGTCTCATTTACTCGCTGTTGTTGTTGCCGATGAGCCTGTTCATTAAGCCTGGTCGACCGCGCATCTTGTGTCTCATTTATTAGCTGTTGTTATTGGCGATTGGCCTGTTCATTAAGCCTGGCCGATCGCCCATCTTGTGTCTCATTTACTCTCTGTTGTTGTTGCCGATTGGTCTGTTCATTAAACCTGGTCGACCGCTCATCTTGTGTCTCATTTATTCGCTGTTGTTGTTGCCAATGAGCCGGTTCATTAAGCCTGGTCGACCGCTCATCTTGTGTCTCATTTATTAGCTGTTGTTGTTGGCGATTGGCCTGTTCATTAAGCCTGGCCGATCGCCTATCTTGTGTCTCATTTACTCTCTGTTGTTGTTGCCGATTGGCCTGTTCATTAAGCCTGGTCGACCGCTCATCTTGTCTCTCATTTATTTGCTGTTGTTTTTGCCGATGAGCCGGTTCATTAAGCCTGGTCGATCGCCTACCTGTGTCTCATTTACTAGCGCTTGTTTTTGCCGATGAGCCCGTTCATCAAGCCTTGCCGATCGCTCATCTTGTGTCTCATTTACTCGCTGTTGTTGTTGCCGATGAGCCTGTTCATTGAGCCTGGCCGATCGCTCATCTTGTGTCCCATTTACTCGCTGTTGTTGTTGCCGATGAGCCTGTACATTAAGCCTGGTCGATCGCTCATCTTGTGTCTCATTTACTCGCTGTTGTTGTTGCCGATGAGCCTGTTCATTAAGCCTGGTCGATCGCTCATCTTGTGTCTCATTTACTCGCTGTTGTTGTTGCCGATGAGCCTGTTCATTAAGCCTGGTCGAGCGCTCATCTTGTGTCCCATATATTCGCTGTTGTTGTTGCCGATGAGCCTGTTCATTAAGCCTGGTCGATCACTCATCTTGTGTCCCATTTACTCGCTGTTGTTGTTGCCGATGAGCCTGTTCATTAAGCCTGGTGGATCACTCATCTTGTGTCTCATTTACTCGCTGTTGTTGCCGATGAGCCTGTTTATTAAGCCTGGTCGAGCGCTCATCTTGTGTCCCATTTACTCGCTGTTGTTGTTGCCGATGAGCCTTTTCATTAAGCCTGGTCGGTCGCTCATCTTGTGTCTCATTTAGTCGCTGTTGTTGTTGCCGATGGGCCTGTTCATTAAGCCTGGTCGATCGCTCATCTTGTGTCTCATTTAGTTGCTGTTGTTGTTGCCGATGAGCCTGTTCATTAAGCCTGGTCGATGGCCTATCTTGTGTCTCATTTATTCGCTGTTGTTGTTGACGATGAGCCGGTTCATGAAGCCTGGCCGATCGCTCATCTTGTATCTCATTTACTCGCTGTTGTTGTTGCCGATGAGCCTGTTCATTAATCCTGGCCGATCGCTCATCTTGTGTCTCATTTACTCGCTGTTGTTGTTGCCGATGAGCCGGTTCATTAAGCCTGGTCGACCGCGCATCTTTTGTCTCATTTATTAGCTGTTGTTGTTGGCGATTGGCCTGTTCATTAAGCCTGGCCGATCGCCTATCTTGTGTCTCATTTACTCTCTGTTGTTGTTGCCGATTGGCCTGTTCATTAAGCCTGGTCGACCGCTCATCTTGTCTCTCATTTATTCGCTGTTGTTGTTGCCGATGAGCCGGTTCATTAAGCCTGGTCGATCGCTCATCTTGTGTCTCATTTAGTCGCTGTTGTTTTTGCCGATGAGCCTGTTCATTAAGCCTGGTCGATCGCTCATCTTGTGTCTCATTTAGTCGCTGTTGTTGTTGCCGATGAGCCGGTTCATTAAGCCTGGTCGATCGCTCATCTTGTGTCTCATTTAGTCACTGTTGTTGTTGCCGATGAGCCGGTTCATTAAGCCTGGTCGATCGCTCATCTTGTGTCTCATTTACTCGCTGTTGTTGTTGCCGATGAGCCTGTTCATTGAGCCTGCTCGACCGCCTATCTGTGTCTCATTTACTAGCGGTTGTTGTTGCCGATGAGCCTGTTCATTAAGCCTGGTCGATCGCTCATCTTGTCTCTCATTTATTCGCTGTTGTTGTTGCCGATGAGCCGGTTCATTAAGCCTGGTCGATCGCTCTTGTGTCTCATTTACTCGCAGTTGTTGTTGCCAATGAGCCTGTTCATTAAGCCTGGCCGATCGCTCATCTTGTGTCTCATTTACTCGCTGTTGTTGTTGCCGATGAGCCTGTTCATTAAGCCTGGTCGATCGCCTGTCTTGTGTCTCATTTACTCGCTGTTGTTGTTGCCGATGAGCCTGTTCATTAAGCCTGGTCGACCGCTCATCTTGTGTCTCATTTATTAGCTGTTGTTATTGGCGATTGGCCTGTTCATTAAGCCTGGCCGATCGCCTATCTTGTGTCTCATTTACTCTCTGTTGTTGTTGCCGATTGGTCTGTTCATTAAACCTGGTCGACCGCTCATCTTGTGTCTCATTTATTCGCTGTTGTTGTTGCCAATGAGCCGTTTCATTAAGCCTGGTCGACCGCTCATCTTGTGTCTCATTTATTAGCTGTTGTTGTTGGCGATTGGCCTGTTCATTAAGCCTGGCCGATCGCCTATCTTGTGTCTCATTTACTCTCTGTTGTTGTTGCCGATTGGCCTGTTCATTAAGCCTGGTCGACCGCTCATCTTGTCTCTCATTTATTCGATGTTGTTTTTGCCGATGAGCCGGTTCATTAAGCCTGGTCGATCGCCTATCTGTGTGTCATTTACTAGCGCTTGTTTTTGCCGATGAGCCCGTTCATCAAGCCTTGCCGATCGCTCATCTTGTGTCTCATTTACTCGCTGTTGTTGTTGCCGATGAGCCTGTTCATTGAGCCTGGCCGATCGCTCATCATGTCTCATTTACTCGCTGTTGTTGTTGCTGATGAGCCTGTTCATTAAGCCTGGCCGATCGCTCATCTTGTGTCTCATTTACTCGCTGTTGTTGTTGCTGATGGGCCTGTTCATTAAGCCTGGTCGATCGCGCATCTTGTGTCTCATTTACTCGCTGTTGTTGTTGCCGATGAGCCTGTTCATTAAGCTTGGTCGATCGCCTATCTTGTGTCTCATTTACTCGCTGTTGTTGTTGCCGATGAGCCTGTTCATTAAGCCTGGTCGACCGCTCATCTTGTGTCTCATTTATTAGCTGTTGTTGTTGGCGATTGGCCTGTTCATTAAGCCTGGCCGATCGCCTATCTTGTGTCTCATTTACTCTCTGTTGTTGTTGCCGATTGGCCTGTTCATTAAGCCTGGTCGACCGCTCATCTTGTGTCTCATTTATTCGCTGTTGTTGTTGCCAATGAGCCGGTTCATTAAGCCTGGTCGACCGCGCATCTTGTGTCTCATTTATTAGCTGTTGTTGTTGGCGATTGGCCTGTTCATTAAGCCTGGCCGATCGCCTATCTTGTGTCTCATTTACTCTCTGTTGTTGTTGCCGATTGGCCTGTTCATTAAGCCTGGTCGACCGCTCATCTTGTCTCTCATTTATTCGCTGTTGTTTTTGCCGATGAGCCGGTTCGTTAAGCCTGGTCGATCGCCTATCTGTGTCTCATTTACGAGCGGTTGTTATTGCCGATGAGCCTGTTCATTAAGCCTGGTCGATCGCGCATCTTGTGTCTCATTTATTCGCTGTTGTTGTTGCCGATGAGCCGGTTCATTAAACCTAGTCGATCGCCTATTTTGTGTCTCATTTACTCGCTGTTGTTGTTGCCGATGAGCCTGTTCATTAAGCCTGGTCGATCGCCTATGTTGTGTCTCATTTACTCGCTGTTGTTGTTGCCGATGAGCCGGTTCATTAAGCCTGGTCGATCGCCTATTTTGTGTCTCATTTACTCGCTGTTGTTGTTGCCGATGAGCCTGTTCATTAAGCCTGGTCGATCGCTCATCTTGTGTCTCATTTACTTGCTGTTGTTGTTGCCGATGAGCCTGATCATTAAGCCTGGTCGATCGCTCATCTTGTCTCATTTAGTCGCTGTTGTTGTTGCTGATGAGCCTGTTCATTGAGCCTGGTCGATCGCTCACCTTGTGTCTCATTTACTCGCTGTTGTTGTTGCTGATGAGCCTGTTCATTGAGCCTGGTTGATCGCTCATCTTGTGTCTCATTTACTCGCTGTTGTTGTTGCCGATGAGCCGGTTCATTGAGCCTGGTCGATCGCTCATCTTGTGTCTCATTTACTCGCTGTTGTTGTTTCCGATGAGCCTGTTCATTGAGCCTGGTCGATCGCTCATCTTGTGTCTCATTTACTCGCTGTTGTTGTTGCCGACGAGCCGGTTCATTAAGCCTGGTCGATCGCCTTTCTTGTGTCTCATTTACTTGCTGTTGTTGTTGCCGATGAGCCTGTTCATTGAGCCTGGTCGATCGCTCATCTTGTGTCTCATTTACTCGCTGTTGTTTTTTTCCGATGAGCCTGTTTATTGAGCCTGGTCGATCGCCTATCTTGTGTCTCATTTACTCGCTGTTGTTGTTGCCGATGAGCCAGTTCATTAAGCCTGGTCGATCGCCTATCTTGTGTCTCATTTACTCGCTGTTGTTGCCGATGAGCCTGTTCATTGAGCCTGGTCGGTCGCTCATCTTGTGTCTCATTTACTCGCTGTTGTTGTTGCCGATGAGACTGTTCATTAAGCCTGGTCGATCGCCTATCTGTGTCTCATTTACTCGCTGTTGTTGCCGATGAGCCTGTTCATTAAGCCTGGTCGATCGCCTATCTTGTGTCTCATTCACTCGCTGTTGTTGTTGCCGATGAGCCTGTTCATTAACCCTGGTCGATCGCTCATCTTGTGTCTCATTTACTCGCTGTTGTTGTTGCCGATGAGCCTGTTCATTAAGCCTGGTCGATCGCCTATCTTGTGTCTCATTTACCTGCTGTTGTTGTTGCCGATGAGCCTGTTCATTAAGCCTGGTCGATCGACTATCTTGTGTCTTGTGGCGGGCACAAGGGACAATAATTCCGCGCACCAGTGGGTGGCGCGAGCGTCCAGGCGGGGAACGAAAATGCATTCCCCGCCTTTCGACCGATCGGCCACGCCCGGGGGCAAGGCGTGGCCTCGGGACATATATGTGGGCTCTCAGCTCGAGTCCGCCCAGTGCTGAAGTGCGAGCTCTTAATAAAGACTCTTTGTTTGTACCAACGCGTTGTGGCCTGCCTCTCTGGCAATCGAGTCGTGTGTGCACAGCACCACACTGGTGACCCCGATTGGTTCAGCCGTTGCTGGCCCCCGAACCCGCCATGGCTACCAACGCCGTCGCAATCAAACTCCCGGAGTTTTGGGAAGCGCAAGCCGACGTTTGGTTTGTGCAGGCCGAAGCTCAATTTCAGCTCCGGGGCATCACGGCGGACGAGACCCGGTACTACCACGTGGTCGCCGCCCTCGGGCCTGGCACTGCCGCCCGAGTCATGTCCATCCTTTGGCGCTCGCCGGGCGACCACAAGTACGAGGCGCTCAAACGTCTCCTCCTCGCCACGTTCAGGCTCACGGAGATCGAACGGGCCGACCGCCTCCTGGACCTTCCCGCCCTCGGCGACACACGACCATCCGTCCGGATGGATTTCAGGCTGTCGCTGCTTGGAGACCAGCGCCCGGATTTCTTGTTCTGCGCACTTTTCCTCCGCCAGATACCGTTACAGGTGCGCCTTGCACTGGCCGGTTCCAACATCACGGAACCCGGTGCCCTGGCCGGAGAGGCCGACAAGTTTTTCGCGGCCTGCGACACGCGGTCGATTTACGGTGCTGCCGTAGTGGATCCCGAGGCAGAGGCTACACCGCCGCCAGCTTCCCTCGTGGCCGCTGCTGCGCCCCGCCCACTACCGCCGCCGCCACCACCACGGCCGCCGCGGCCGTCACTGCGGCAAACCTGGTGCTACTACCATGCCAGGTTCGGCTTCAAGGCTAAAACGTGTCGCCCGCCTTGCTCTTTTGACGGGTCGGGAAACGACCAGGCCGGCGCTCATTTGCGGCCCTGAGCGTCGGCCATTCCGGCAGCCGCCTGTTCATCACGGACACTTTGTCCGGGCACCGTTTCCTTTGCGACACAGGAGCGCAGGTAAGCGTCCTCCCTGTCTCCACGTCCGACAAGCAAGCCGCGGGCCGGGGCGCGCTTTGCTTGCCGCCAACGGTACACCCATCCGCACATTCGGGAAGCGTTGCCTCTCACTGCGGTTCGGAGGGCAGCGCTTTCAATGGTCGTTCGTCACCGCCAGCGTGCCAATGGCCCTGCTCGGTGCGGACTTCCTATGTGTGCATGGCTTGTTGGTCGACGTTAAGCGCAGACGTCTCGTCCAGGCCGAAACCTTCAGCTCGCTCGCTTGTTCGCTGAGCCGCTCGTTGAGCAGCTCACTGAGCGGCTCACCGAGCGGCTTGCCAAGCAGCTTGCTGAAAGGTTCCGTCCCGGCGAGTTTAGTTTGCATGCTTCCGGCAGCGGACGACTTTACCCGCCACCTAGCCAGTTTCCCGGCCCTCACGTGGCCCACCTTCTCAGCGGTGTCCATTAAACACGGGGTGGAGCACCATGTACCCACGGTCGGGCCGCCGGTCTATGCCCGGGCACGCCGACTCGAACCCACGAAGCTCACCGTAGCGAAGACTAAGATCGCCACGCTGGAACGGCTGGGTATCGTGCGGCGCTCAAACAGCACTTGGGCCTCTCCGCTGCACATTGTGCCGAAGCCCGGCGGAGGATGGCGGCCGTGCGGAGACTACTGCCGGCTCAATGATGCCACCACCCCTGACCGCTACCCGGTCCCACATATCCAGGACTTTTCCACCCGGTTGGCAAACACGACCGTGTTTTCCAAGGTGGACCTCATCCGGGGCTACCACCAGGTCCCTGTACAACCGGGCGATGTCCCGAAGACGGCCATCATCACCCCTTTCGGCCTCTTCGAGTTCCTGCGAATGCCTTTCGGGTTGAAGAATGCGTCCCAGGCGTTCCAACGGCTTATGGACAGCATCTTGCGCGACTTACCTTTCATCTATGTCTACCTGGACGACATCCTAGTCACGAGCGCGTCCCGGGAAGAGCATCTGCTCCACCTCCGCACGCTTTTCGAATGCCTGGGCCAGCATGGCGTAATCATCAACCCCGCAAAGTGCCGTTTCGGCGTCACCACCATCGACTTCTTGGGGCACCGCTTCACCAGGCACGGGGCCGTCCCTTTACCGGCCAAGGTGGAGGCGGTCAGGGATTTCCTGTGACCCCGCACGATCAAGGGGCTCCAGGAGTTCGTGGGCATGGTAAGTTTTTACCACCGCTTCATGCCCCACGTCGCCCAGCTCCTCCGCCCCCTGCACGAGGCCCTCCGGGGCAAGCTGGGCAAAGGTGACATCGCCTGGTTGGAGCCGATGTCTGCGGCGTTTGCAGGCGCAAAGCTGGCCCTGGCCAACACCACCATGCTGGCGCACCCGGCACCCGATGCACCGATCGCCCTCACCACCGACGCGTTGGACTACGCGGTGGGCACGGTGCACGAGCAGTGGGTGCGTGGTGCTTGGCAGCCGCTGGCGTTTTTTAGCCGGCAGCTTCGCCCGCACGAACGCCGCTACAGCACCATCGACCGCGAGCTGCTCGGGCTCCACCTGGCGGTCCGACACTTCCGCCATCTGCTGGAGGGCCGCCCGTTCACGGCTTTCGTCGACCACAAGCCCCTTGTGTTCGTGATGGCCAAGGTCGCCGAGCCATGGTCGGCACGGCAGCAGCGTCACCTCTCTGCCGTGTCCAAGTATACGACGGACATCCGTCATGTGGCGGGTAAAGACAACCCGGTGGCGGATTGCCTTTCCCGGTCCGTCGCGCACGCGGTCCACCTCGGGATCGACTATGACCGGATGGCGGAGGACCAGACCGCCGACCCCGGCGACCAGGCCTTGCGGACCGCCGTCACGGGCCTCTGTGTCACCGAGGTGCCGTTCGACGCCGCGGGCGCAGCCCTCCTGTGCGACGTCTCCCTCAGCCGGCCTCGCCCAATCGTGCCCGCTGGCTGGCAGCGCCCATTATTCGACGCCATCCACGGCCTGTCCCACCCGGGCACGAAGGCCTCCCAGAAGCTCGTTGCGACGAAGTTCGTCTGGCATGGCCTCAGGAAGGACGTCCGCGACTGGGCCGGGACTTGCCTCACATGCCAGCGCGCAAAGGTCCACTGCCACACCCAGGCCCCGTTGGCCCCGTTTATGGTGCCCGAGCGTCGGTTCGACCACGTGCACGTCGACTTGGTGGGACCTCTGCCCCCCTCGCGGGGGTTCACCCACCTCCTCACCATGGTGGACCGCACCACACGGTGGCCGGAGGCCATCCCATTGGCGGCGACGTCTGCGGCTGATGTGGTGCAAGCCTTCATCGCCACTTGGGTTGCCCGGTTCGGTGCCCCCTCGGACATCCCGTCCGACCGCGGCCCCCAGTTCACCTCGGAGATCTGGGGCACGGTGGCGCAAGGGCTCGGCGTAAAACTACACCGCACCATGGCCTACCACCCCCAGGCCAATGGCCTGTGCGAGCGCTTTCATCGCTCGATGAAGGCCGCGCTCCGGGCCAGCCTCCACGACGGCAGCTGGGCCGACAGGATCCCCTGGGTCCTGCTGGGCCTCAGGACGGCGCCCAAGGATGACCTGCGCGCGACCTCGGCGGGGCTGGTCTTCAGGCAACCACTGCGGGTACCGGGCGAATTTATCCCCGACTCCACGGCTCCTTGGTCCGCGGCGCAACAGCGCTCCACCATGCAGCAGACCGCCCGGAGGTTCGCCCTGGTGCCGACGGCATACCACAGTTGCCCGTCTTCCCACGTCGCCCCGGAGCTTCGCATGGCGGAGTACGTCTTCGTCCGGCACGACGCCCACCAGGCACCGCTACGGCCCCCGTACGACGGGCCCTTCCGCGTGCTGGAGACCGGGGACAAATATTTCACCGTGGAAATCGGCGGTGCCCCGGATCGTATCTCCGTGGACCGCCTCAAGCCGGCCCACCTCGATCTGGACCACCCCCCGCAAGCATCTCTGCGTCCGCATCGAGGCCGCCCCCTGGCGGTCAGACCCTGGCACCCCCCAGCCCCGCCGTCCCGCTACCCCCCAGCCCTGCATGCATCGCCAGGGGGCGTTTCGGCCCTGTCATCTGGCTTCCCCGCAAACTCACCCTTCAGGTGCGCGGGAATTCTGGGGGGGCGCATGTGGCGGACACAAGGGACAATAAATTCCGCGCACCAGTGGGTGGCGCGAGCGTCCAGGCAGGGAACGAAAATGCATGCCCCGCCTTTCGACCGATTGGCCACGCCCGGGGGCAAGGCGTAGCCTCGGGACATATATGCGGGCTCTAAGCTCGAGCCCGCCCACTGCTGAAGTGCGAGCTCTTAATAAAGACTCTTTGTTTGTACCAACGCGTTGTGGCCTACCTCTCTGGCAATCGAGTCGTGTGTGCACAGCACCACAGTCTCATTTATTCACTGTTGTTGTTGCCGATGAGCCGGTTCATTAAGCCTGGTCGATCGCTCATCTTGTGTCTTATTTACTCGCAGTTGTTGTTGCCGATGAGCCTGTTCATTGAGCATGGTTGATCGCTCCTCTTCGGTCTCCTGTTGTCTCTCAGTCTGTTTTCGCTTAGCTGAAGCTGTCTTCGGACCAATGCAGCTCTTCCTTTTTTGGGGCATTACAGAGATTTTGATCAGAAACTGCGTGGAATTAGGCCTGGGTCATCGAAAAGCAGAAAATCGAAAATCCTCATGAAAAAGAAGAAAATAGAAAATCTTGAAGTGAAATTTCATTGAGAAACTGCGGCATGTAAAATCAGAGAATCGAGAATCAGAAAAATCGATCAGAAACTGCGTGGAAGTCGGAAGTCGGAAGTCATTGTCGTCAATTGAATGTCGCATTAATTTTTTTATTCCCTGTCAAATCGCATTGGTCCCGCATTCCGAACCCGGAAGTCGGAAGTCATTGTCGTCAAATAGATGCAGCATGTATTTTTCACTCTCTGTCACATGCCGTTGGTCCCATGTCAATCGGATGAAGTTGAAAAATTAACGTTACGAAATACGCTGATGACGTCATAATTTAAAAACCCCGAAGTTTTTTTAAACATTTAAGGTGTGCTGTAGTCGAGAGACGTAGGCCTACTGATTCTGAATATGCCTTTGGTTTTGCTCTGCGATGAGTAGTTCTCGAGTTATAAGAGGACAAACAAACACACATACTTTACTACTTTATATATATATAGATTGAGTGCAGATTGATGAGGGAAAAAATGAATTTAAACGATTTCAGCATAAGGCTGCAACATAACAAAATGTGAAAAAAGTGAAGGGGTCTGAATACTTTCTGAATGCACTGTATATATATATGTATGTATATATACCATATGCCAATTTCATTATTAGACCAATATCGTTGCTCAATGTAGATGGTAACATATTGATGGGTGTCTTTGGGGCACGGCTCTCAGGCTTCATCAGAGAGAATGGTTTTGTGGACAATTCTATGCATAAGGCAGGAATACCAGGATCAACTGGATGCATTGAACATTCGGCAATGATTTGCAGGAGGCAAAGTGGCAAAGAAGGATGTTGCGATGGTATGGATTGTCTTGGGGAATGCATATGGGTAAGTGCCGCATACCTTGAGCTGATATACCATGGATTTATTTTGGGTGCCATGAAGATTCAGGGATTTTCTAATTGCATATTATGATCAGTTCTGGATGCAGTTTGGGTTCCCCCATAACAGTGGCAGAAGTTGGAAGTGGGGGTCCTGAAGGGATGTACCATCTCCCCTATTTTGTTTGTGCTGGTTATGGAGTTGTTGATACGTGCGGTGAGTGGACATGGGAAGGAAGTGAAGCTAGCCCCTGGTCAGAGTTTGCTAGCGATGTTCGCCTTCATGGATGACCTGACAGTGGTCTAACAGTCAGATGATGCAGCATTCCAGGTACTGGAGCGATTGGAAACGTTGGTGCTGTGGGCAAGGACGCATCTTAAAGCAAGAAAGTTGAGGAGTGTGTTGGTGAGACGAGGAGTGGTGGATTACAGTCACAGGTTTGAGCTGGGAAGGGAGGTGGTTCCATCGTGGGAGGACGCTCCCATGAAGATCTTGGCAAGATGGTATACGGTGGAGATGAATGATGTGGGAAAGGCAGAGGAGGTGAGGAACAAACTCCTGAGAGGTTTGAAGAGGATTGATGGATGTGGTTTGCCAGATAAGTTGAAGTTTGGATTGGTGTTTTGGTATGGTGTTTGAAGTTTGGATTGATTCCAAGAGTACCATGGCCATTGATGATGTACGATATTGGGATTGGGCATGTCGAGAGGATGGATGTTTTGGCGAGTTGGTTTATGAGGAAGTGGTTGGGAGTGCCACGCTGTTTGACGAATATTACCTTTTATGGTCAGGGTGGAAAACTCCGGTTTTCCTTAACATCACTAACCTAGGAGTTTAAGGTGGTGAGGGTGTGGGAGTCCATAATGGTGTGGGATTCACGTGATGCAGTGGGGAAGAATGCTCTGCCAGAGAAGAAGTGAAGTCAGAAGTGGAATGCAAGAGCATTCATTGACCATTTACCACTATTGAGATGTCACTGAACCAGCGAATGTTTCCACATGTGGTCAATGGCGAAACTGCAAATGCCGAACCCATCCATGATTGCGTTTACATGCGGAGATGGATCAGTTTCATGAGTGCAAGCTCAAAATCATAAATGTATTGAGAAATTTATTAAACCTCCCACCCAATTACGGAAGTAAAACATTCCACAAGGTTCCACAAAAAGTTTCGTGAGCTAGCCCCAAATCTGAGGCACTAATTCCGGGATGGACAGACGGACAGACAGACACTAAGAAGGCAACTCACCATTCTTTTCAAAGTGTTTGGTATTATTCAGCTGGGGTTCGACCTTCCATACGCTGATCAGACACTCGAACGATTACACCACCCAGTCGGGTGCAGGTAAATTGGAAAGGAGCTGTTGAAGTGAAAAATATATATTAATGGAGGATATGGAAGGCCATGTGTTGTATTAGGAGGTCAAGATTTCCATTATTGTTTTCACAATATGTCGATGTGCTCTCACTGTTATCTCTCGCATGTTTATCATGCTGGAAGATTGAAGATGCATTATCTTTAGAGTACAAAATATGTGCTTTTTCGAATGCACAAACAATAATTTGAATGTTATTCTCAAGTATAGAAAGTGGTGTTGTACTGTGTTATGCCTGTGAGGGCAAACACCTGCCAACAATTGTTGCAGCAATCGCACCTTGCTTATCCAGGTGTTTTTCATAATTATTTGCTTTAAAATTATCTGTTCCAGTAAGAGGATGGTGCAGAGTTAGCGCACTTCCGTTTTAAGCTATTCCTCAGGGTTTGTTTCCCGACCCAACTGGAAAATATTGCATTGGTGCTTCATGTAGGGAAGGCGGTAGGATTAAAAAAGTGCACCATCACTCAGTTTGATGTTAAGCTGTTTTCTAGCATTAGATTCTGGACATTAAAGGGCCCTCATTGTCCTTCATGAAGAGAATGCAACTTATCACTGGATCGAGTTCTCTCCCAACATCACCTTCCCAGGTGGTTTTTATGAAATAATTGGGCGAAACACCTACAGGAAGGTGGGCTTAAATGTGGGGAGTAAACGCAGTAGTGGTTGTAGTGGTAATTGTGGAATCATTTTTTTAATGACCAGGATTGTTTTCTATCTACAGCAGTGCGCTTGGTTCGTTTCCCAAATTAAATACCTTTTTTTTGATGCACCAGAGGAATGAGCAAAATATTTCCAGTTGAGAAGTAAAACATCCCGTATATGCGCAGTCGTTATATTTAATAATCTGTCCGAATGACTTTCAACTGAAGGCACAAATGTATATTCTTGTTGCATGTTTCGGTTTCACACTGGTACCTTTGGCTCATGATGTAAGGAATCCAGATTAAAATCCCATATATCATTTCACTTTGTCATTGTCTACTAATACCCATGTAATTCATCTGAAGGTACACTGCTGTCTATGCATGTCTTATTGTCTTTGTCCTCCATGTGATTGATGTACGAGCTTCACCACAAGCCTTCGATGAAAGGGGAAAAGGCAGTATTTGTGTTTTTGTCATGTGGAGGCAATCATTCATGTGTGTAAAGCACCTGGCTGCTGGTTTACATGATTTCTCAGGTTACGGGCATGCCGCCGAGGTGCAAGCAACAAGAAAATATGTACTTGACATCCAGTTTTTTTTTATTTTTGCCTCTTTGTAAGTGTGGGTTTGTGTAATACATATATATATACAATTATTTTTTTTGTATATATATATATATATAATTATTTTTTTGTATATATATATATATATATAAATTTTTGGTATATATATATATATAATTACTTTTTTGTATATACATATATATATATAAATATATATATAGGTAATTTTTTTTTTTTTGTATATATATATATATAATTATTTTTTTGTATGTATATATATATAATTTTTTTTGGTATATATATATGTACGTATATATATATGTATGTATATATATATATATATATATATATATATATATATATATATATATATATATATATATATATATATATATATATATATATATATATATATATATATATATATATATATATATATATATATATATATATATATATACTGTATATATATATATATATATATGAGCCTGGTGTTGGCTTAGAGGTTAGGGTGCCGGCTTGGGATCCTAGGATCCTGGGTTCGAATCCCGGTCGATGGCCGAATTAACACCAGGGAGGTTGACTCAGCCTGTCATCCTTCCGAGGTCGGCAAATTGAGTACCAGCTCACTGGTAATTCCCTGTGTGTCGCAAGAGGCGCCCAACAGGGTTGGCGGCAGGAAGGGCATCCGGCCATAAAATATTGCCTCAAAATGGAGACCACGGTGCCCGAAAAAGGCCAACCCCTGCTCTGCAGGGAAAAATGGCCTCTCGAAAGGTGGTTCATATATATATATATATATATGTAATTATTATTTTTTGTATATATATAATTATTTTTGGTATGTGTATATATATGTATGTGTGTGTATATATATATATATGTACACTACCGGTCCAAAGTTTTAGAACACCTCAATTTTTCCAGTTTTTATTGAAATGTACGCAGTTTAATGTCCAGTGAATAACCTGAAATGGTACAAAGGTAAGCAGTAAACTGCTCGAAGTTAAAAAAAAGTTTAGGTCAGCAAAAAATCGGAAAATAATATAAATGGCACAGTTAAATTGTAAAAAATGCCTTCTTCACGGAACAAGTACTGCATTAACAACTTACAGCTGCTCTGCAGGAATGTAAGTAAATTAAGCCTTGAAAATTGATGCAAACAATTCCTACAGGTGTCCCAACCTCTGCTGATTACTTGATTAAAACCCCCTGTCTGTATAAAAGCAATATTGGAACAGACTGTTATTACACCATCTGAAGCATTATTTGGACAATATTGCACTGCAGGAAGTAGTATATTGGAAACTGGAGGAAACTGACAGGAAGAGGTCTGGCAGACCCAAAGCCACAACAGAATGAGAAGACAAGTTTCTGAGAGTCAACAGCTTGCGTGATGGGCGGCTCACAGGACAACAGCTTCAAGCACAGCGTAACACTGGACGAAGTAAACAAGTCTCAGTTTCAACTGTGAAAAGACTTCGAGCTGCAGGTTTGACAGGTCGAGTGGCACTAAGAAAGCCATTGCGAAGATGGCAAAATAAGAAAAAGAGGCTTGCCTGGGCCCTGATCACCGTCAGTGGACTACTGAAGACTGGGAGAAGGTCTTAAGGAAAAATGAATCAACATTTGAAATCTTTGGTTCATCACGCAGGGTTTTTGTACGTTGTCGAGTAGACAAAAGATGGTTTCTCAGTGTGTGACACCAACTGTCAAACTTAGAGGAGGAAGCGTGATGCTCTGGGGCTCTTTTGCTGGATCCAGAGTCGGCGACTTGCACAGAGTGACTGGCACCCTGGACAAAAAGGGCAACCACAGCATTTTGCAGTGCCATGCAATACCCTCTGGTATACGCCTAGTTGGTCAGGGGTTCATCCTACAGCAAGATAATGACCCTAAACACACCTCCAGGCTGTCAAACTACCTTTGAGGAAAAGAACAAGACGGTAGGCTTCAAATCATAGAATGGCCAGCACAGTCTCCTGACTTAAACCCCATCGAGCTGATTTGGGATGAACTGGACAGAAGGGTGAAAGCAAAGCAACCTACAAGTGCAACACATTTGTGGGAACTTCTGCAACAGTGTTGGTAAGAACTTCCCGAACAATATTTGATTTTCATTGTAGAAAGAATGCCATGAGTGTGTTCAGCGGTTATATCTGCAAAAGGTGGTTACTTTGCCGAGTCAACAATTTAAATTAAATTTAGTTAAACAAAATGATTCTATGGTTTCTTTTTTTATCTCCAATTGTATATTTGTTCTATGCTTAATTTCAGAGTACATTGAGAAATTAAACAGCGTAAATTTCAATAAAAATTGGAAAAATTGAGGTGTTCTAAAACTTTAGACCAGTATTGTGTATATATATATATATATATATATATTAGGGTGGTCCTCAAATGTACACCAAAAAATAAAATTGGACTTTTTTCAGGTGCTTGTTGCTAAAATTGTTCCTTATTGTGAAAAAATGAAATGTGCCAAAGATGGTTTCTATACAACTTTATTTACTACTGTCACACATGGGTTGAAAATTACGTTTCAGTATCGACACACAAAATTGTTTTTAATAAACTAACACTCAGATGTAATCCCAAATCAGTAAGAATGTATGACAATCATCATAAACACAGAGTAGGAGTCCTCCAGACCATTGTTTCCTCATTAATAAGTTATGTGGTAAATTATTCCCTCCTTATCTTGTTTGCGTTGGGGAACTGATGGCGATGCCACTCAACAACTTGCAACAGGTACTGGCGCTGCTGTTCATCCTTTGTCAAGACTTGATTGTAGTCCTGTATTAATGCTACACCACATTCTGCAAAGTCGTTGACAGTGGCAATACCGCGCAAGACTTGCTGTGATGACTGAAATGATGGGTCATCGGCCCACTCACCAGGGTCCTTTTCTAGGAAGTCAGTATTGACTTTGAATGCAGTAAAAATTCGCAGTGAGGCAGAATTAACAAAATCTGCAACAGTCTTGGCAGCGATGGCTTCTTTTGCTGTAAGATGCACATGTACCCGTGGTTGAGGATTCTCTGGGCATTCTTCTTTAAGAGCAGCTACTGTCATTCGCTTGACATCAAGCTCAACACTATCGTCAAACAGAGCAAGTCCTGCCAGTTCTTCGCTGAGGTACCACAAGTGATTGGAAAGCTTTTTGCTGGTGGCTTCGGCAATCACTGAATCAGGATAGAAAATGAGTGCTTTTAAGAGAGATAGGTCTCCAGCGGGAGCACCATTGGCAGATGGAGCACTGAACCAGGCTTTGGTATACACTGCTCCAACAAATGCTGTAAAACGCTTTATGCCAGTGAGTTCCTTTGGGGTCAGTCGAAACTGATCACGGAACAAGTAGATCTTGATTCCATAAATCACACGGGCCATCCATCTTGCCCGATGCATGGCTCCTGGCTGCATGAATCTGAATCCTTTCGGAGGACGCTCACCAAACAGAATAATAGTCAACTCAAGAAGTTCACGGTAGTCATCTCCTAGTTGGCCCGATTCCAGTTTCTGGATGCAGAATGAAACGACATCTTCTTTGCAACTTAAAAATACACCTGAAACTACAGAGTCCAGGTCATCAGGCATCATTGGCTTAAACTTGCTTTGGTCAATGGAATTCCAGTTTGACTGGAAACGCTTGAAGACGGCTATCTCAGGTCCTTTTGATGGACCAAGAAATGGTTTGAATGCTGCCATTGCTGCCTCTACCACTAGTTCCAGAATGTGATGCCGGCATGCAAAATGTAATAGTGGTCGTCCAAGCTTTTGCTGCAAAATAGTGCACGCACCAAGTGCTGAACTAGTGTTGCTGGCTGTCGTGTCAAAGCTCATACCTGCCACCATGTCTTGCAAATGCCATTCTTCGAGGCATTGCATAACAGCAGCAGCTGGTGCTAGTCCAGTTCCTGCTGGCAGCTTTGGCACACCCAGAAGCTTTCCAGTTCCTTGTGGGTCACTGACAATGACAGGAAGGCGATCAACTTTTTTAGTCCCATCGTCTGGAAGGAGCTTGCCATCCCAATGAACCACCAGACTTGTGTTTGGAGCATAGGATGCCTGGATGTCACCTGCAATTGTCTTCCGTTGGATCCGCCTGGATTTCCTGATCGATGTGCGGTTGATGGCCAACTCTGAAGGGTCGTGTCCCAGAGCAGAGGCTGCTGCTGACAAGATGTGAACAGCTGATCGATCGCTAACCTTGGTGCGGTCGAGAGCTGCTGTTAGATCCGGTGTAACAATGCTACTTGCACGCTTTCGGCTCTGCCTCTTTTAAGCAGATAGAACAGCAGAGTCGTCATGATCACTGGCTTCAGCACTGCTGTCTGTTGATGATGCTAGCTCAGGTCTCCTCTCGGGCTGCTTGCTTCTCTTTTTCATGCTGCTCTCTTTCAGTCAACACCTTGTCGCGTTGATGTGCCCGCTCCTCTTTTCCTGCTAGCACCTTGTCAACACCAACCATAAAGCCCCGTCGACCTGGCTCCCGTTGTGCCTTAAGGAATTCACGGTCCTCTGGTATTTTGATCAGATCAAGGACATCAACATGAGCAATGTCAAATAAGTCACGTAGACCGGTTTGAAAGTGCTCTTCTTTCTTTATCTGAGGGACAGATCGCCGGCTCTTTCCTTTCAGGATGGATCTGTATTGTTCTACTTTTCTCTCTAGTTTTGCAATGATATTCCGCTCATCTGCAGTGGGGATCCGTGCTTTCTCCCAGATGCATAATGTCTCAAAAACAACAGTTGTTGCGGCACTGCTTATGTCCAATTTCTCAGCATGATGTAGCTTAAAGTATCGCTGCAGAATCTCTTGCCAAGATGGGAGCCGAGTTTCTGGTAGTTTTTCAATATGGCAGCCTATCAGCCACACATGGTTCTTTTTTCAGGTTGCTCTTCTTGAAGTACTTGCACTCGCCATCATAACTGAAACAAACCGAAATAATTTCTTTTTTCGTGCTGATTAGCAGATTAGCAGGGGCCATGTGACGGTGGTAAAAGTTTTCAAAATGAAATGAAATTTTACCCAATTTGTTCTCTCTACAGGTGTAATAAAAAAATGGAAAAGCACTTTAGAAAAGTTAATGTTTACATTTGAGGACCACCCTAATATATATATATATATATATATATATATATATATATATATATATATATATATGTATATGTATATATATATATATATGTATATGTATATATATATATATGTATATGTATATATATATATATATATATATGTATATGTATATATATGTATATATGTATATATATGTATATATATATATATATATATATATATATATATATGTATATATATATATATATATATATATATATATATATATATATATATAATATATATATATACATACAACAACAACACAACATGCATTTTAAGGCCATTTTCCCTGCTAGAGCGGGGGTTAGCCTTGCGGTCCCCATGACAATCTGCTCCATTTTGCCCTATTTTCTGCATCTCTCCTTGTTAACCCCCTTGCCCGCATTTCTTTTTCCACAATCTTAAGCCAAGTCTTTATCGGTCTTCCCCGTCCTCTACTTCCTTCTACATTCATTTCCATCACTCTTCTCAACCAGTCACTTTCATCCTTCCTCAACACATGACCAAACCATTTCAACCTGTTCCTCTTCACAGCATCAATCACAGGCTCTATTCCCATCATCTTTTGCAATTCCTCATTTGTCTTCTTCTCTCTCAACGATACTCTGCACATCCACCGAACCATTCGCATTTCCTCCCTTTCCAGCCTTCGTTGCTGCTCTACATTCATGACCCATGTCTCGCTCCCATAAATCATAACACTTCTCACACATGCAGCATACACCTTTCCCTTCAGCTTCAACCACACTCCCCACCTCATCAGCATGCCACTCAGTTCCCGAAACTTCTTCCATGCACATCTCACTCCAGCAACCGTTGCCGAGTCTGATCCACCTTCTCCATTCAGCATGTCTCCGAGGTAACAAAATGTTTTCACACCTTCCAGCTTCATGCCATCTCCAAGATCCAACTCAACATTTCCTCCATCTGCAGCTCCCTCTATGCACACCTTACATTTGAATGTAGCTGCCACACTCGTTAATGACCCTCTCAGACCACTACATTTTTGATGAACCCACTCAGCGCACATTGTACATTGAATGGAGTTCACTCTGACACCATTCCTGCACACAGCACATGGCCAGTTCCCAGTTGTTTCCACTTCACCACATGCTTTACCACTTGCCATCACCTTCGTCTTTCCTATATTCACCTTCAGACCTTTTGTCTCCAAACATTCCTTCCACTTGTTCATCTTTTCCTTCAGTCCATCCATACTTTCCGCAATCAACACCAGATCATCTGCATACAACAACTCCCACGGTAAACCCTCCTTTAAGTTCTGAGCCAGCACCTCCATCACAGCTACAAATAGTAGTGGACTTAGTACAGACCCCTGATGCACTCCCACCTTCACCTCAAACTCACCACTGTTCCCATCCTTCGTCCTTACAGCTGTGCGCGCTCTTTTGTACATTGCCATCACGACTCTGATCAACCATCCTCCACTCCTAACTTCCTCAATGCCCATGTCAATACTTCGCGTGGAACCCTATCGAATGCTTTCTCCAGATCAACAAACCCAAGATACAACTTCTTCCTCTTCTCCATGTACTTCTCCTGCAACTGCCTCACAATAAAGAGCGCGTCTGTCGTTCCTCTACCTGGCATTAATCCAAACTGCATTTCGTCAATCTTCACCTTCTTCCTTATCCTCCTCTCCAACACCCTTTCCAATACCTTCATTCCATGCTCCAATAACTTTATCGCTCAATACGAGCCACACTCCAGAGGGTCACCTTTCCCCTTGTATAGAGGGACGAGGGTACTCAGTTCCCAATCCACTGGAATGCGGCCTTCTTTCACCACCAGGTTACAGATCTCTGCCATTCTCTTCACACCCCAACTTCCTGCTGCCTTCAACATATCTCCCACAACTCCCGTCGGCCCTCCCGCTTTTCTACTCTTCATTGCTTTTATCGCTTCCTCAACTTCCTTCTCAGTTACCTTCTCTGCCGGTCCTAAAACTGGGTTACTCTCTATGTTGCCATCCCATTCATTCTCTGTATTCAACAGCATTTCAAGATATCTTTTCCATCTTCCTTTAATTCCATCTGGGTCCACAACGTTTTGTCCCACTTCAGCCTTCAAGCAACTCACCCCCATCACATCACACCTCTCTTTCGCTATCTGCTTTGCAATCCTGAATACCGCTCTCTGACCCTCTTCCGAATCCAAGCGTTCTCCGAACATTTTCCTACATGCCTCCTGCGCCTTTGCGACCTCTTTCTTTGCAGCCTTCTTGGCTGCCTTATAACTTTCATGCTCTGCTGTTTCTGCTCCCGTACCCTTCGCCTTCTGCCACTCCTTGAACTTCTTCCTCTTCTCGTCAATCCTCTTTCCAACTTCATCATCCCACCACCATGTTTCCGAGTGCCTCGGTGGTCCTTTTGTCCTTCCACATACCTCACCAACGGCTCCCAACAGACTATCTTTCATTGACATCCAACCACGTTGAAGCTCAACCACATCATCCTCTACCCTACTCAGCCTCTCTTTTAATGCCTCCCTTACTGTGACCTCTTTCAACCTCTACTCCTTCATTCTCGGTTGGTACTTCACCCGCCGAGCTCTCCTCCCACCTTTCACCCTTACGTCGCAGACAACCAAGTGGTGCTGTGAAACAGCCTCCTCCCCCGGGATCACCTTTGTGTCCCGGAGGTGCCCCCTATCTCGCCTACGCACCATCAGGTAGTCAACGGTTGTCGTCGACCCACCTGACGTGTATGTAACATTATAACAAGCTTATTATCCCCTTTCTGGAACTGAGTATTACAAACAACAAATCAGCTCCATCAGCAAACTCCAAAATCCTTTCACCTTCTCCATTTCTCACACCATATCCGTAACCCCCATTAACTCCCTCAAAACCATCCATACTCCTTCCCACATGCCCATTTAGGTCTCCTCCTACCACAACGACTTGCTCATCTTTCACGTTTTCCATCAGCTTCTCTATCGCACACCAGAACTTGTCCTTCTCTTCATCGCTCCGACCAACCTGCGGAGCATATCCCGAGATGATGTTCACCAAGAGCTTTCCAATCATCATTTTCACCATCATCAACCTATCACCCACTCTAATCACACTCACCACACTGTCTACAAACTCCTCAGAAAACAGGACACCAACACCATTCACGCCCTCCGTGCACCCTTGCCACACAAACTTGTATTTCTGTCCCTGCCTACCCTTCACCATTCTCACACCACTTCCCTTCCATCTCGTCTCCTGTACACAACATATGTCCATTGCCCACTCTTCTTCTGATCAATACT